>NC_066628.1:15640289-15697676 GCF_025201925.1 Gopherus flavomarginatus
AAGAGAGGCAGCCTACAAAGAGAACAGGCAGCCTACCAAAGAGAACAGCAGCAAAGAGGCAGCACACAAAAGAAACTAGAAGAAGAAGAGGTGGCCTACCGAGGAAACAAGCAGAAGAAGAGTTGGCCCACCGCCGAGACATGGAAAAGCACCAAAAAGAAATGGGAAAAACAACAAAAAGAGAATGAAGAGAAGGAAAAACAGAGAAAACATGAACTGGACTTGGCAAAAGCTGGGCTGCATGTGCCAGCCAACCCTAACAACCCGGCGCCAATTATTGCTCCACAGCACAGGAAATTTCCCACCTACAAGGCAGGTGATGACACCGAGGCCTTCTTGGAAAATTTTGAAAGAGCCTGTCTTGGGTACAGAATCCCGAAGACCAGTACATGGGTAGAATTAAGGTCACAGCTCAGTGGACCTTTAGCAGAGGTGGCAGCTGAAATGCCTAAGCAGCAAATGAATGACTATAAACTTTTTCAAACCAAGGCCAGATACAGAATGGGGATAACCCCAGATCATGCCCGTCGGCGCTTCAGAACCCAAAAGTGGAAACCAGAGGTGTCATTTCCCAAACACGCCTACTACATTGCAAAAAACTATGAGGCCTGGATAACAGGAAACAACGTTCAAACCTTGGAAGAACTGCACCTCCTCATACAAATGGAGCAGTTCTTGGATGGTGTTCCTGAAGACATCACACGGTACATACAAGATGGAAAACCCAAAGATCTCGCTGAGGCGGGGGAGATTGGAGCCAAATGGATGGAACTGGCAGAAAGCAAGAAAGCTACTGTCAAGGGGAACGATTACCCCAGGGGGCACACAGACCATAAACCCTACAACCGAGGACAGCCAAAGACCCCACATACCACCCAAGTAAAGCCACAGACACCCTACCCTTCTACCTCACCAGTCTCCAGTAACTCACCTCGGCCCAGTGACCCATCAGATGGAAGATGCTTTAAGTGTAATGAACTGGGACATATCAAGGCCAACTGTCCAAGAACACCATGCGAGTGCAATTCATTACACCACCATCACACCAAAGATCCCCAGGCCCGGATGCCTCTCAAATACCCTTGGAGCGAAGGGAAAATTTGAGAGTGGGCGGAAAGAAGGTTACTGCGTGGAGAGACACGGGGGCACAAGTGTCAGCTATCCACCAATCCTTCGTTGACCCCAAATTCATCAACCCAAAGGCCAAAGTTACAATTTACCCCTTCATGTCACAAGCTGTAGACTTGCCTACAGCTCAACTGCCTGTCCAGTACAAAGGCTGGTCAGGAATGTGGACTTTTGAAGTCTATGACAATTATCCTATCCCCATGCTACTGGGGGAAGACTTGGCCAACCAGGTGAGGCGGGCCAAGAGAGTGGGAATGGTTACCCGTAGCCAAACCAGGCAAGCTTCCAGACCCATTCCTGTTCCTGAACCGTCCACAGACGCCCCGTCTGTGTTACCAGAGACCCAGACAGAGGTAGTGGATCCAATTCCATGCCAACCACTGAAACAGCCACAGCACCTTCAGTCGCAGGCCCGGAACTGGAACAGCAACCAGCACCAGCAAGTGCAACCACATCTTCAAACTCAACGCCAGAGGGCGCCAGCGAGCCAAAACTGGCAGAAGCAACAGACAGCCATACCCAAAAGGCTCAGCCAGAGCCTGAAATACCCTCAGGTGCACCAGCGGAGAGCGGTACACCAGCAACAGAAACAACCCCATCACCTACATCGCTTCCAGAGGGACCAAGCCCAAGTCCACAGTCTGAGGAAGAACTGGTGACCCCAGCCTCAAGGGAACAGTTCCAGACTGAGCAGGAAGCAGATGACAGCCTTCAGAAAGCTTGGGCGGCGGCACGGAGCACCCCACCGCCTCTCAGCTCTTCTAATCGATCCCGGTTTGTTATAGACCAAGGACTTTTATACAAGGAAATTCTTTCTGGTGGACACCGGGAAGAATGGCAGCCGCAAAAACAGTTGGTGGTTCCAACTAAGTACCGGGGGAAGCTCTTAAGCTTAGCCCATGATCATCCCAGTGGCCATGCTGGGGTGAACAGAACCAAGGACCGGTTGGGGAAGTCCTTCCACTGGGAGGGGATGGGCAAGGACGTTGCCAAGTATGTCCGGTCTTGTGAGGTATGCCAAAGAGTGGGAAAGCCTCAAGACCAGGTCAAGGCCCCTCTCCAGCCACTCCCCATAATTGAGGTCCCATTTCAGCGAGTAGCTGTGGATATTCTGGGTCCTTTCCAAAAAAGACACCCAGAGGAAAGCAGTACGTACTGACTTTAGTGGACTTTGCTACCCGATGGCCAGAAGCAGTCGCTCTAGGCAACACCAGGGCTAACACTGTGTGCCTGGCCCTAACAGACATCTTTGCCAGGGTAGGTTGGCCCTCTGACATCCTTACAGATTCAGGGTCTAATTTCCTGGCAGGGACCATGGAAAAACTGTGGGAAACTCATGGGGTGAATCACTTGGTTGCCACTCCGTACCACCATCAAACCAATGGCCTGGTGGAAAGGTTCAATGGAACTTTGGGGGCCATGATACGAAAATTCATCAACGAATTCTCCAATAATTGGGACCTAGTGTTGCAGCAGTTGCTGTTTGCATACAGGGCTGTACCACATCCCAGTTTAGGGTTTTCACCGTTTGAACTGGTGTATGGTCACGAGTTTAAGGGGCCATTACAGTTGGTGAAGCAGCAATGGGAGGGGTTTACGCCTTCTCCAGGAACTAACATTCTGGACTTTGTAAGCAACCTACAAAGCACCCTCCAACACTCTTTAGCCCTTGCTAGAGAGAATCTAAAGGATGCTCAGGAAGAGCAAAAGGCCTGGTATGACAGACATGCCAGAGAACGTTCCTTCAAGGTAGGAGACCAGGTTATGGTCTTGAAGGCGCAACAGGCCCATAAGATGGAAGCATCATGGGAAGGGCCATTCACGGTCCAAGAGCGCCTGGGAACTGTAAACTACCTCATAGCATTTCCCAATTCCTCACTAAAACCTAAAGTTTACCATGTTAATTCTCTCAAGCCTTTCTATTCCAGAGACTTACAGGTTTGTCAGTTTACAGTCCAGGGGATGATGCTGAGTGGCCTGACGGTGTCTACTACGACGGGAAAAAAACGGTGGCGTGGAAGAGGTGAACCTCTCAACCACCCTGGAACGTCTGCAGCGGTGACAAATCAAGGAGCTGTGCACTAGCTTCACCCCATTGTTCTCAGCCACCCCAGGACGGACTGAACGGGCATACCACTCCATTGATACAGGTAATGCTCACCCAATCAGAACCCCACCCTACCGGGTGTCTCCTCATGCCCAAGCTGCTATAGAACGGGAGATCCAGAACATGCTACAGATGGGTATAATCCGCTCATCTACCAGTGCATGGGCATCTCCAGTGGTTCTGGTACCCAAACCAGATGGGGAAATACGCTTTTGCGTGGACTACCGTAAGCTAAATGCTGTAACTCGTCCGGACAACTATCCAATGCCACGCACCGATGAGCTATTGGAGAAGTTGGGACGTGCCCAGTTCATCTCTACAATAGACTTAACCAAGGGGTACTGGCAAGTACCGCTAGATGAACCTGCCAAGGAGAGGTCAGCATTCGTCACCCATGCGGTGGTGTATGAATTCAATGTCCTTCCTTTCGGCCTTCGAAATGCACCCGCCACCTTCCAGAGGCTGGTAGATGGTCTACTAGCTGGACTGGGAGAATTTGCAGTTGCCTACCTCGATGATGTGGCCATTTTTTCAGACTCCTGGCCCGAACACCTACTACACCTGGAAAAGGTCTTTGAGCGCATCAGGCAGGCAGGACTAACTGTTAAGGCCAAAAAGTGTCAAATAGGCCAAAACAGAGTGACTTACCTGGGGCACCATGTGGGTCGAGGAACCATAAACCCCTACAGGCCAAGGTGGATGCTATCCAAAAGTGACCTGTCCCACGGTCCAAGAAGCAGGTCCAATCCTTCTTAGGCTTGGTAGGTACCACACTACAGCCAAATCGCTGCCCCACTGACCGACCTGACCAAAAAGACCCAGCCAAATGCAGTTAAGTGGACAGATGAGTGTCAAAAAGCCTTTACCCAACTTAAGGCAACACTCATGTCTGACCCCGTGCTCAGGGCCCCGGATTTCGACAAACCATTCCTAGTAACCACAGATGCATCTGAGCGTGGTATAGGAGCAGTGCTCATGCAGGAAGCAACAGATCACAACTTCCATCCTGTCGTGTTTCTCAGCAAGAAACTGTCTGAGAGGGAAAGTCACTGGTCAGTCAGTGAAAAGGAATGCTATGCCATTGTGTACGCCCTGGAAAAGCTACGCCCATATGTTTGGGGACGGCGGTTCCAACTACAAACTGACCATGCTGCACTAAAGTGGCTTCATACTGCCAAGGGGAACAACAAGAAACTTCTTCGTTGGAGTTTAGCTCTCCAAGATTTTGATTTTGAAATTCAACACATCACAGGAGCTTCTAACAAAGTTGCTGATGCACTCTCCCGTGAGAGTTTCCCAAATCCAGTAGTTAAAAGTGTTCTTAAAATGTAAAAGTCTGTTAGTTATATACTTAGTAGTATATGTAAAGGTGCATGTGTTGTAATAATCTGTTTATTTTAAAGTTCTAGAAGGAAATCGCCGCCAGTGAGCTTCCCCACTGTCTGCAATTTGGGGGGCGTGTCATAAACAGATAGCTAAGGGTTAATGTCTCTTTCACCTGAAGCACCTGACCAGAGGACCAATCAGGAAACCAGATTTTTTCAACTTTGGGTGGAGGGAATTTTGTGTCTGAGTCTTTGTTTTCTGTCTGCCTGCTTTCTCTGAGCTTTGGAGAAGTAGTTCTGCTTTCTAATCTTCTGTTTCTAAGTGTAAGGACAAAGAGATCAGATAGTAAGTTATATGGTTTCTTTTCTTTGGTATTTGCATGAATATAAGTGCTGGAGTGCTTTGATTTGTATTCTTTTGAATAAGGCTGTTTATTCAATATTCTTTTAAGCAATTGACCCTGTATTTTGTCACCTTAATACAGAGAGACCATTTGTATGTATTTTTCTTTCTTTTTATATAAAGCTTTCTTTTAAGACCTGTTGGAGTTTTTCTTTACTTCAGGGAAATTGAGTCTGTACTCACCAGGGAATTGGTGGGAGGAAGAAATTAGGGGGAGATCTGTGTGTGTTGGATTTGTTAGCCTGATTTTGCATTCCCTCTGGGTGAAGAGGAAAGTACTTTTGGTTTCCAGGATTGGGAACGGAGAGGGGGAGTCTCTCTGTGTAGTTTCACAGAGCTTGTGTCTGTGTATCTCTCCAGGAGCACCTGGAGGGGGAAGGGAAAAAGGATTATTTCCCTTTGTTGTGAGACTCAAGGGATTTGGGTCTTGGGGTCCCCAGGGAAGGTTTTTCAGAGGGACCAGAGTGCCCCAAAACACTCTAATTTTTTGGGTGGTGGCAGCAGGTACCAGGTCCAAGCTGGTAACTAAGCTTGGAGGTTTTCATGCTAACCCCCATATTTTGGACGCTAAGGTCCAAATCTGGGACTAAGGTTATGATAACCATCCCTTGGCTTCCTTGGGAGCTGTATCCTGGTCACATACCACTCTGCCCTCTGTGACTTCCCCATAGCATAAGGTGCACCATAGGTCTTGGTTTTTTTAATTTAATAAGTCATAGTTTGTTAAAATTGTACAGCTTGTAAATTTCACCTGCCTTGTTATAGTTTACTGTTTTATTGCTCCGTATAGTTGCTTGTTATAGCTTTGCTTAGAATTGTGATATTTGTTGTTTTGCCTAGTCGTTGGTTAAGATAGATAAGGTTTTTGCTGCTGTAAATTCGTCTTCCCGCTGTCCCGATCTCTCCCTGAACTTTCCCGTGTCTGTTTTTCCCCGCTCCAATCTCCCCCTCTGTGTGCTTCTCCGTGTCTCCCTGTTATAACCCTTTGCTGCCCCCCCCGCGTCTTCATCACCCTCTGAACCTCCCAAACTCCTTGCTGCTTCTCCCCCTGTATAAACTTCCCAAACCCTTTGCCGCTTTTTTTCCCTTTGTTTTTGGTGTCCGCTTGTTGCTTAAACCTCTCTCCAGCCCTCCTTTACACTTCTTCGCTGCCCCTCCCCTACCGAAGATCACCATCACGCTGCTCCATTGTCCTTACCCTGCAGGGCTTCAGAGTCTCTCGCTGCTTCCAGCCGCACTCTCCTCTCATCGGTTGCCACTAATTATTCACTCCCCTCCCCCCTCCTGTTCCTTGACAGATTATCTGCTATCCTAGCCTCACAAATTAAGTCATTACTTTTCTTTTATACCGTTACATTGCATAAGTTCACTTATATTCACATTTTACTTGTAATTATAACACCCCATTGGTTGCTTCCACTTTTCTAATATACGTTGTATTTGCATTGATACCATTGTGTTACATTGTGTATAAGGCCACTAACCACTTAATACATTCTATCTAAGATTGTTGACCATTTTATTTAGAAGCTACCATTTTATTTTGCATTTCTTTTTGATACGCTTATTGACTGTACTGTACCCCATTGTGCTGAACCCCACTTACTGTACCCCACTGTTAGAACTCCCTACACTGTTCAATAAGAAGAACCCCCCCATCATTGTCTATTGTAAACACCCTATACACCCCATCCCATCCTATTTCATTGTTAAATTCCCACCACTTCCTTTTTCCTTTAATAAAGAAATTAAATGGCACCCCACCTGTGTGGTAATTGCTCCCCAAGATCTCATATACCTGCAGGCAGGGACAGAACCAAGGTTGTCCCCTACAACCATTTCTTCTATGAGGTCCTCACTACTCACCAAAACCAAATCTAAAATGGCATCCCTTCTTGTTGGTTCTTCAACTACTCGGTTGAAGTAGAAATCCAGTTTGTCATTTCGACCATCAGGAGGAGTCCACGCAGAATTCTTCTTCTTGTAGTGTTGGTAGGAGGGTTCCTGTGGGTCAATGCGCTGTTCAGTGGTGTCTTGAAAATATTCCTGGAGTCGGAGGTGATGAAAGTAGGCTTCCAGGTCACTGCAGATCTCTATCATGTGTGTGGAGGGGGTGGGGCAGAAAGTTAAATGGCCATTTGGTGGAAGCATGTTGTAAGGGTGATATATGGGCAGCTCTTTTCAGAAATATCCACTAGATGGCAGCATATATTTAATATTAATAATGGAGGTGGTGCAAGTACATTATAAGAGGCAATCTTCTTGGACAGGCATCTCCCAAAAATGTAAGATGCTCTTTAATCACGATCTCAAATATTTTCCATAATGGATTATTAGACTTCGAAAAAGATGCAATTATACAAGTCACACTGTACAAGTCTCATTGGGCATTGTTAGCTACAAAGCTTTGGAGCCACAAAATGAACCACGTGGGAGAAAGGTTGAAGCGGGACCTTATAAAAAAGTTTGAAGACTGAATATAAATATGAGGCAGCATTTATACTTTTTAAATCAAAGGGGAAGCTCATTTTCCAAAGGTGGATCAAATGTACCTGCTCATTCCTTCCGCTAACTGCAGGTCTCTTCACTGAGAAAACCCAGTTTCTGCAAAAACAGGAGAGACGGAAACTCAGCTGAGGATCCTGAATTCTGGCAGCCAAGACCTGAGAAATAGAAGCTCATCGCTTCAAGCTTGGACTGTGCTGTCATTACAGGTGAGCACCATCTTTCTAACTGTATTTCTATACCACCACCAGACAGGGGCATGAATGTGCTTTGTGAATATTAGAGGGACGAGGCAGGCGAGGTCATATCTTATATTGCACCAGCTTCTGTTGATGAACAAGGGAAGCTTTTCAGCTACACAAAGCTCTTCTTCTAATGAATATAAGTAGTTTTATGCTCACCTTCCCACAGCCGTGCCAGTCAGGATTCATAGCACCATTTCACAGAGATGGAGCTTGAGATCCATGTCTTGTGACATGTCCTCAGTTGGGGATCTGCCCTGATGACACAAATGGAGCTACCTGATTTACATCAGCTGAGAATCTGGCTTACAGTGTGCCCCAATGGGGTGGCGAATGCTGATAGAGTCTTACTAGCCCAGATGACACATGCCAGATTGTTGCTAGAGACTGAATTCAGGGACAAGGTCTTCCCCCCAGTGCCTTTCTTGTTCTTGTGCTATCATCCCACAATCATTATTGTGTGAGGAGGATCACTGTCCAGTTACGGTTTAACATCAGCCTGGCTTTTGTCCCTTCCTAACATCCACCTTCCAAAGAGCTGTATTTATTTATTGCTACATAGTGAACATTGGGAAACAGAAAAAGCATTGCCAGTCCCTCACCACGTCACCATCACCGCCACAGGGATGAGGGGACAATTTACGCCACTTCATAAATTTATGGCATAAAGTGATCTCTTGTGAGGGGGGGGCGGGAATTATTTCTTCTCTTAAAGGACACTGAAAAGCTGAATATACCAGGAAACATTGTTAGATTAATTTCCATTAATTCTAACAGAAGATCGATGCCTAAGGAAAATAGGCTGCACTTGAAATCTCAGTTCAACATTTCAGTTGATGTATTTATTGATTTTGACTCCTAAGTCATGGCATGATTCTGGCAATTGCCAGAAGTGAAATACTGCATTAAAGCATCATTGTTACACTTTTGAATGTCACTAGATGGGATACAATAGTAGATAAAGAAAGAGTCTGACCTGTTGTATCAATATTCGGCTACCAGAGAAATGGACTGTTGAGTTAGTCATTGCTCTGATATGGGAGAGGGTGCTCTACATGGATACAAAAGATCTGTTCTCGAACTGAGACTCCTTATACTTTGACTGAAGTCAACATTTAGCATTAAAATTTCAGCTGGTAGCCAGGAGTGGGTGGAGAGTTTCTGAATATTTGTGGAATTAATTCAAAAGACTTGATTACCTTTCAGCTCTATGTTCTTCTAATTCAATTGTACAGTTTGCTTTCTTCTTCGTAGACTCAACCTATGGCTGACAGAAACCAGAGAAACCAAACTGCTGTCACAGAATTTATCCTCCTGGGATTCGGGAATCTCCCTGACATGCAAATTCCTCTCTTCCTGATGTTCCTAGTGATCTACATGGCAACTGTGGCCGGGAACATGCTCATCACTGCACTAATTATGGCTAATCATCACCTTCACACCCCTATGTACTTCTTCCTGGGGAACTTGTCCTGCTTGGAGACCTGCTACACCTCCACCGTCCTGCCCAGGGTGCTAGTCAGTCTCCTGACTGGGGACAAAACCATCTCATTCAATGGTTGTTTCTCACAACTGTATTTCTTTTCTGCTCTGATATGTACAGAATGCTGTCTCCTAGCAGCAATGTCTTATGATCGGTATTTAGCGATATGTAAACCTCTGCACTATTCAACTCTTATGAATAACAGGTTTTGCCTCCAGTTGGCTGCTGGGTCATGGTTAAGTGCTTGTTTGGCTATTACAATTTTTGTCTTATTCCTATCACAGTTAACATTCTGTGGCCCAAATGAAATAAACCATTTCTATTGTGATCCCATCCCACTGATGGAACTCTCCTGCAGTGACCCACACCTGAGCATATTGGTGGATTTCATACTAGCCTGTGTATTCACCTTGCCTCCATTCCTACTAACCTTGATGTCCTATGTGTTTATCCTTGCCAACATCCTGAGAATCCCATCCATCACCAGGAGACAAAGGCCTTTTCTACCTGCTCCTCCCACTCACTATGGTGACAATTTTCTATGGAACCATGATGATTTTCCACATGCTACCAAAACGTGATACACTCAGAGATCTGAAGAAAGTGCTGTCTCTTTGCTTCACAGTCCTAACTCCCCTGCTAAACCCCCTCATCTACAGCCTGAGAAACAGAGAGGTCAAGGAAGCCTTAAGCAAAGCAGTCAGTAAATGTGTCCTTTCACAAAAAACATGCAGAAATTCTGAGACAATAAAGGAGCCTGAGATTTTGAAACTGCCTGGGTGATTGAAGCAATGAGCCTGTGATGCACTGTACCTCAAAGTAGCACCCTGTAACTCCCATATTCGTCTTTGTATATAGTTGTGCTATTTCATAAAAAGCATGCCTTGTAAGGTATATATGTAAAATCATGATCTGCTGAAACTCATTCTTCTGTTAAAATATGTATATCATCACTGTATACATCATTATCAAATTTTGTTATATGGTTGTTATTGAAATATATTAGAAGCCTGGGTGTCAGACACTGTTAGTTCTCCACTCACAACATAGGAGGTGACCTGCACCCAGGCGGGTGTTAAACAAATATCACCAACCATTGACCAGCAGGGGAATTGTAAACAAGAAATTCACAAATCTGTAAGAGACAGTTGTGCAGGCACCACACAATGGTAATTGCTGAACTCTATGACTCAACAAGGCCTAGCAGGACATGTCTGGGCCAGTATTTTTCCAGGGACATGAATTGAGAGTATAAAATAAGGGACAGTGGCTTCATGAGACCACCTCTCTCCTCCCCAACCTATCTGGAGGCAATAAGAATGCTGCAAAGACAAAGACTTTGAACTGGGGAGGTTGGTCCCAGGCTGGGAAGGGAATTCAGCCTGTGTATGGAGAACTGTAACCTGGCTACAACATCCAAAAGGGTGTGGAAAGCTTTTTGATTCAAATCCTAGTGAATCTGATGAAGTTTAGGATTTACAGTGTGTGTTTACTTTTTATTTCCTAGGCATAAAGTTCAGAGATAGATTTTAAATTATTGTAAGTGTTAGGTAACTATTTTTCTGTATTTAATAAACTTAGTTTAATGTTTAATTTTAAACAGTGAGTTGCCTCTAGAGGAGCCCAAGGGGTAATGTGTAACTGTCTCAGGTTACTGGGTTGGGGATCAAGCCAGTTTTGTGTTGTATTATTGGAAAGGAACCCTTAGATATTGAACCCGGCTCTGTAGCTGCTGACTCCAACTGGGAGAAGGGTAACATAAGGAATCAATACTTCACTTCGGGCAATGTTCCAGACACACCCTTGGATCCCTGACCAGGAGTATTCTATCTGCTACCTAAGATCCATAAACCTTTAAACTGTAGACACCCCATCATCTCAGGCATTGGCACTCTTATAGCATTATTATCTCACTATTTGGACTCTTTCCTCAGACCCTATGCTACCAGCACTCCTAGCTATCGTCGAGACACCACTGACTTCCTGAAAACACCATCCTGCCCATCATGGATGTAGCAGCTCTTCATACCAATATTCAATACAAGGATGGACTACAAGCTGTCAAGAACAGTATCCCTGACATGCCCATGGCACACCTGGTGGCTGAGTTTCATAACTTTGTCCTCACCCACAACCATTTCAGATTTGGGGACAACTTATACCTTCAAGTCAGCGTCACTGCTATGGGTAGCTGCATGGCCCCACAGTATGCCAACATTTTTATGGCTGACTTAGAAGAACGCTTCCTCAGCTTTCGTCCCTTAGCGCCCCTCCTCCACTTGCATTACATTGATGACATCTTCATCATATGGACCCACAGGAAGAGGCCCTTGAAGAATGCCACCTGGATTTCAACATTTTCCACCCCACCATCAACCTTAGCCTGGACCAGTCCACACAAGAGATCCACTTCCTGGACACTGCTGTACAAATAAGTGATAGTCACATAAACCACCCTATACTGGAAACCTGCTTACTCCTATATTACCTACATGCCTCCAGCTTCTATCCAGGACACATCACATGATCGATTGTCCACAGCCAAGCCCTAAGTTGCAACTGAATTTGTGCCAATCCCTCAGACAGAAACAAACACCTACAAGATCTTAAAACTACAATACCACCTGAGAAAGTGAGGAAACAAACTGCCAGAGTGAGGTGAGTACCCAGAAATCACCTACTATAAGACAGGCTCAACAAGGAAAATAAGAGAACACCACTAACCATCACGTACAGCCCCAGCTAAAACCTCTCCAGCACGTCATCAACCATCTACAACCTATCCTGGAAACCCGTTCCCTCACTCTCACAGACCTTGGTAGACAGGCCAGTCCTCGTTTACAAACAGCCCCCCAACCTGAAGCAAATACTCACTAGCCACTACACACCACACCACAGAAACACCAACCCAGGAACCAATCCCTGTAGCAAACCTCGTTGCCTACTCTGTCCCCATATCTACTCTAGTGACATCTTCTTAGGACCCAATCACATGATGAGCCACACCATCAGGGGCTCATTCACGTGTACATCTACTAATGTAATATATGCCATTATGTGCCAGCAATGACCCTCTGCAATGTACATTGGCCAAACAGCTCAGTTTCTACGTAAAAGAATAAATGAATACAGATCAGACATCAAGAATGGTAACATACAAAAACCAGTAGGAGAACACTTCAATAACCCTGGATATTCAATAAGAGATTTAAAAGTAGCCATCCTGCAACAAAAAAACTTCAAAAACAGACTTCAAAGAGAAATTGCAGAGCTATAAATTATTTGCAAACTTAACACCATTAATTTTGGGCTTGAACAGGAACTGGGAGTGGTTGGCTCATTACAAAAGCAATTTTCCCTCTCTGGGTATTGACACTTCCTCATCAATTATTGAGAGTGGATCACATCCATCCTCATTGAATTGGCCTTGTCAACACTAGTTCACACCACCCACACCTGTAAGGTAACTCCCTTCTCTTCATGTGCCAGTATATTCGTGCTTGTACCTATACATTTCACTCCATGTATCTGAAGAAGTGGTTTTTTACCCACAAAAGCTTATGTCCAAATAAATCTGTTAGTTTTTAAGGTGCCACTGGACTCCTTATTGTTTTTGTGGAAACAGACTAACACGGCTACCCCTCTGACATTTAACAGTATAACTTTCCTATTATCGTGTTGGTTTCTGAAATCTGTTGGTCACTAGTCAATATTTCTGACACCCCCTCCCGTTCCCTCTACTCTGCTGCCATCTAGTGGTGATTTCCCAGCATGACAGTATAACGATGCTGGGTCTGGCGGAACTTAACTGAGAGTGCCAGTTCAGGACAAATTGCTTAAAGCAGGGTAGTTACAGCCCAAGGCTGGGGTTTTTCCACCTGTAAGGCAAACCAAACCAGCCAGATAAGATCAAGTCACTGGAGTACATCCCCAGCTGGGATGGGTCATTCAGTCCTTTGTTCAGAGCTTCTGTTTGTAGCAAAGTCCCTCCAGAGGTAAGAAGCAGGATTGAAGAGCAGATGGAGATAAGGCATCAGCCTTTTACAGTCTTTTCCAGGTGTAAGAACACCTCTTTGTTCTTACTGTGGAAAATTACAGCAAAATGGAGTCTGGAGTCACATGGGCAAGTTCCTGCATACTTTGCTGAGTTACAAGGCATATCTGCCTTCTCTCAATGGGTCAATTGTATAGCTGATTGTCCTTAGTGGGCCATCAAGCAGGCTAGGCAGAGCTAACACCAGCTTGTCTGGGATGTCTCCCAGAAGCATAGCATAAGTTTGGAATACAGACTGTATAGAGCCAATATTCATAACTTCAATTACAAAATTGAGACACACATATAGACAGCATAATCACAACCAGCAAACCATAACCTTGTCTTAGACACCTCATTTGACCCCCTTTATACAAGATTTGGTGACACTACAGGACCTTGCAACCTTGTTCTATATAGTCCCAGTTCAAATAAATAACATTACAGACAGTCTGGATTATTAGTGGATTAATGGATTATTCTATCGCTGCCTCTTTCCAGTTCTTCGCCCATGTCACCTTCTGTCCATTACTTAGAAAACTGCTCACTTCTGACTCTACAACATCTGCTACTATCCATAGTTCATTATATACATAGATGTCCTTATCTCTTCAGGGTCCTTCCCTCACCACGTATAGACCATTAAACAGCTTCATCTCCCTTTTCTCTTCCCTCAGATGGTCATTTGACAACATAATTTCTCCTGTCTTACCCTTCTGCTTTGGCTGCTATTGGTTGCCTATTGGTCAGAAGGGCTGCAACTTTCTCATTCCTCTGCCCTCTAGTGACCCTAGGGAGCATAATCTCATCTCTTCTCATTTCTTACCAACTGTTAGGTGTGCACTGCTCCAAATTAAAGCCACTGAGAACCAAATCGTACAACAGCATGTTTGCAAGACTGGTGGCTACAACAGCACCTACAACAGCAGCAGGTCTCAGAGGTTCAGCGGGGGTTTCCCATCAATAGACAGAATTTCTGTTTCCAATGGAAATGCATAGATTGAACCTACCGAAATAGAATCCCAGTGGCTCTTCAGGCTGAGATTCTCAGAGGCGTCTAAGGTTGTTAAATGCCCAACTCTCATATCAGAAGGATTTGGATGCATAACTCCATTAGGGCCCTTGAAAAATCCTTCCCAGAGTGCTGAAGTCCTTCTGTTCTCACCAGTGCTCACCTCCCCTGCCTCTGGCCATGCCCTGACATGCTCCCAGAGACTGAGCCAGCACTGCCATTTGGGCATCACAGGAATTCTGCCTGTTGGTAGGTGAGAGCTGCTTCATCTCACCATAGGTTGCTTCACACCCCAAGGGGAGGGTCCTAAGTGCAGCGGAGCTGTCTAAGGCACATAAGACTGGCTAGGCATTGCGCGCTGAGAACTACCCCTCTCGGGACAGGTGCTTGTTGCAGTCAGTTTTGGGGATGCTCAACGTAATGACATAGCAAAATCTGTGAGAGTGAGGGATCATCTTTCCACATATCTATTCAAGTGACACCATCATAGTACTTAATCACATCAGCCACACTATCAGGGGTTCGTTCACCTGCACATCTACCAATGTGATATATGCCATCATGGGCCAGGAATGCCCCTCTGCCACATACATTGACCAAACCAGACAGTTTCTACACAAAAGAATAAATGGACACAAATCTGACATCAGGAATCATAACATTCAAAAAACAAGTTGGGAGAACACTTCAACGTCTCTAGTCACTTAGTAACAAACTTAAAGGTGGCAATTTTGCAACAGAAAAGCTTCAGAAACAGAGTTCATTGAGAAACTGCTGAAATGGAATTAATTTGAAAACTAGATGCCATTAACTTGGGCTTGAGTACAGACTGGGAGTGGCTGGGTCATTACACAAATTGAATCTATTTTCCCATGATAAGTATCCTCACACCTTCTTGTCAACTGTCTGAAATTGTCTTACTGCATGTTTCATTCTATGCATCTCATGAAGTGGGCTGTAGTCCAGAAAAGCTTATGCTCAAATAAATGTATTAGTCTCTCAGTTGCTGCAAGTACTCCCGTTCTTTTTTCAAAAGTTTCTGTTATTCACCAACAGGAGTTGGTGCAATATAAGATATTAGCTCACCCACCATGTCCCTCTTATATTCATAAAGGACATTCATGGAGTTATAGAAATGCAGTCAGGCAGATGATGCTCACCTGTAACCAAAGCACAGCCCAAGCTTGAAGAGATGAGCTCTTATTTCTTAGGGTTTGTCAGCTGAGGTTCTTGTCTCTCCTATTTCTTCTTCAAAAACTGGGTTTACTCAGTGAAGGGACCTGGAGTTACCTGAAGGGATGAGTAGGTGCATTTGATCTACCTTTGGAAAATGAGGTTCTCGTTGGATTTACAAAATGTAAATCCTCTTTCATATTTGTATTCGGTCTTCACGGTTTTTGGTATAGTCCCACTTCAACCTTTCTGTTGACGGTCTGTTATAATGTACTTGCCCTACCCCTTTATTCATATTCAATCTATGCCACCACCTAGTGGCCCTTTTTCTAGTATAACTTTCCCATTGTATTGGCTACTAAAATATTTTGGTCACTACTCAGTATTTCTGACACCCCCTCTCAGTTCCTCTCCTCTGGAGCTAGTCACAGCTGGGCTTAGTCCAGGTAAGAGCTCTAACGCTGTTCCTGGTGAAGTGTCCATAGGTCAATGCTGGGGCCTGGCTGTTTGCATCTGGTCTGTGTGAGCGCAGTGAAGGTGGTGGATTCAGAGCCTTCCAGAGGATTCACAGGGCCTAGGGCATTGGTGGTGGGAGGCCCCTGTTTTGGTGGTAATTTGATGGCGGGAGATCCTTCTGCCCTGGAGCGGAAGGACTCCTCGCCGCCGAAGACCTAGAGCGAAGAAGAAGCTCTGGGGACCCCTCCCCTATGAGAGTTTTCCAGAGCACCCGGAGCGAGTGAAGGACCCCCACTCCACGGGCCCCGAAAAACTCTCATGGGGGCCACTGCAAGGCCCAGGGCAAATTGCCCCACTTGCCCTTGCTCTGGGTGGCCCTGGGTGGATTTGCAGATGCATATAATGGCAACAAGCACAATATCAGTGGTGGCAGATTTCCCAGGCTTACTTCCCTATCTCTGCTGTCCCAGGAGTTAGTATTTTTATTGTCCAAACATTTATTTAGATCAGAAATGGCTTTTTTAATGGAAATAAAAAATTGGTTAAAATTGTCTCCACTCTGCCTGGTACCCAGTTAGAAAGTCTATGATGGGACCATGGTTATGGCCACCTCCCTCCCTGGTTAAAAGAACACTGACCTGAACTCTGTGTGGCTTCTCCATTGTGTCCTTAGGGACATAAGAAATGACTTGTAACTACAAGCATGATGAAGTCATCCTGTCACGGATACATATGTCCAGTGCTCTTGAACAGCTCTGGAAGAGTCCCTGGGAGAACCCCTTTAGGTTGTCAGCCCCCTTAGGGTCACACTCTCACTAGGGTAGGCCTCTTGGCTTAACCGCCTCCTGAAACGTAATGTAGCTGCCTTCAGCACCCCTGCTCCTCACTGTGAGCTCCCCTCAGCGAGTCCACCTGAATTGGACACGTGGAGAAGACTTGCACACCCAAAGGGGACAATGAACCCCCGACTTCCTAACTCTGGAGTGACTTTCAGCCAGGCTTGTAAAAGCAGGAGGGTTTATGAGATGTCTGGAACACAGCGCAGAAATTCTTTCATTAACACAGAGAATGAAAAGTTACATTTGGGTCAGTCCCAAAACCCAAAGCTCTGTGACCCCTCTGTAGTCCCAATATAGAAGTTTCTCCCTGCCTCCAGCAACCCACACTTAAGAATCCCACCTGGCCCCTCCCCAGTCCTTTGTCCACCAGCTTGTCACACCCAGCTGGTTTCCTGCTAAGGGTGGGCCATCCAGGGTCATTTGTTGCTAGGAGGCAAATGTCCTGGCAATTGCAGTGGCAATTGTGTTCTGGAAGTCTCCATGGCCATGGATACCCAGACCCCAGACAGCTAGGCATCAGTCATACCTATGTCTCTGAGTCTCTGCAAAGCGTAAACAGTTCTTTCTCCCATCTAATTAAATATGCACACTATAGGGGACACTGAGGCACACACAATATTCATATGAAACATTAAGAAAAATTGCCATTTCATCTGAATTTGATAACAAGACTTCATTATCTAACATACAGAAACAATGATCAGGACATGGACACAGCGAGGGACCACAAAAACTGTCTTAGTAACTCTGTGCAGATCATCTCCAATTCTTTTTCATTTTAGTGCTCAGATTTTTCAATGGGACTTTTCAACTTAATTTTAATGGGGGCTGATTGCTTAAATCACCCAGGCAGCTTTGAAAACCTCAGACTAAGTTATTATCTCGGAGTCTCTGCATGTTTTGTGAAAGCTACATTTACTGACTGCTTTGCACAAGGCTTCCTTGACCTTTCTGTTTCTCAGGCTGTAAATGAGGGGGTTTACCAGGGGAGTTAGGACCGTGTAGCAAAGAGAAAACACTTTTTTCAGGTCTTTAAATTTATCACATTTTGGTAGCATGTAGACAATCATTATTGTGCCATAGAAAATTGTCACCACAATGAGGTGAGAGGAGCAGGTAGAAAAGGCTTTCTGCCTCCCAGCGGTGGAAGGGATTTTCAGGATGGTGGCAATGATACACACATAGGACGTCAGGGTTAGTAGGAATGGAGGCAGAGTGAATACACAGATTAGTATGAAATCCATCAATATGATCAGGTGTGTGTCACTGCAGGAGAGTTTTATCAATGGAATGGGGTCACAATAGAAGTGGTCAATTTCATTCTGGCCACAGAATATTAATGATGACATGAATAATATAAAGATGGTAGTAGCCAAACAACCATTTAACCATGCTCCAGCAGCCAACTGGAGGCAAAACCTGTTATTCATAAGAGTTGAATAATGCAGGGGTTTACATATTGCTAAATACCGATCATAAGACATCACTGCTAGGAGACAGCATTCTGTAGCTGCCAGTAAACCAAAAAAATACATTTGTGTGAAACAGCCACTGAATGAGATGGTTCTATCCCCAGTCAGCAGACTGGCCAGTAATCTGAGCAGGAAGGTCGAGGTGTAGCAGGTCTCCAAGTAGGACAAGTTCCCCAGGAAGAAGTACATGGGGGTGTGAAGGTGCTGATCTGTCACAACAAGCACCACGATGAGCGTATTCCCAACTGTGGTTGCAATATAGATCACTAGGAACATTAGAAAAAGAAGAATTTGCAGGTCAGGGAGATCCCCGAATCCCAGGAGGATAAATTCTGTGATGATCGTTTGGTTTCTCCATTCGGTGTCTGTCATGGGTTGAGTCTAGGAACAAAAAAACAAGCTGGGCAATTGAATTGGAAGAATACAGCATGAAAAGTTAATCAAGTCTTGTGAATTAATACCATCAATAATCAGAATATTCCCTTCCTTTCCCGGTTACAGGTTGAAATTTTCAGGCAGATGTAGACTTTAGAGCAAAGTGCCAGGAGTCTCAATCGGAGGACAGAAGATTGGTATCCCTGTAGACCTCCCTCTGCCATATCAGAGCAATGACTCGTATAACAGCCCATATCTCTGGTAGAGAACTGGTCTGATCTGTCATATCAGTATTGGGTTATCTATTATATCGCACCTTGTGATATACCAGAGCTGAACAACTAAAATCTTCTACTCAGATTTTTCAATGCAATCTAGTGTCAATAGGCACCAATCTCATAAGAATTAATGGAAATTAATCTATCCATATGTAATGATGAGTACTCTGGCGGGACACAACTGAGAGTATCAATTCATGAAAAATTGCTTAGAGCAGGGCAATTACAGCCCAAAACTGGAATTCCTTTACTAAGGCACAGCAAACCAGCCAAACAGAGAAGACTTTGGTTTTACCCTACTGGCTGACCGTAAATCACACAAGCAATTCCCTTAGACACTCCAGTTTCCCAGTATCAACACCAGCACCGCTCCTCATGGGGATGCCTCATTATGAGAATCAATATCCCAGTAAAAGAAGAATGGTTCTTCCGATCTCAAAGGACCAAGCCCCAGACCCAGGTCAATATACAAATCAGATCTTACCCACAAATCACATTGTTGCCAATCCTTTAGAATCTAAAATCTAATGGCAAACTTCTTGGTTCAGGCTTTTAGCAGTGATGGATTAAACTGCAGATTCAAATCAAGTCTCTCAAGTACATCCACTGCTTGGATGGGTCATTCAGTCCTTCGTTTAGAGCTTCAGTTTGTAGAAAAGTTCCTCCAGAGCAGGGGTCTCAAAGTCTCAGTCCACTGGCTATCTGTGGCTAGAGAACCTCCCCACTTCTGCCCGTAGAGGAGAGACGCAGGCAGACACGTTGCCAGGATTCTCACCTACAAGCGCCGCTCCCTCTGGAGCTCCCATTGTCTGGGGGAGAGGGACAGAGAAACCAGGCAGAGTCAGCATAGAAGACGGGTTCTCAAACTTTTGTACTGGTGACCTTTTTCATACAGCAAGCATCTGAGTATGACCCCCCTCATAAATTAAAAAAAGTTTTAATATATTTAACATCATTATAAATGCTGGAGGAAAAGCGGGGTTTGGGGTGGAGGCTGACACCTCGCAACCCCTCCCATGTAATAACCTTGTGACTCCCTGAGGGGTCCCGACCCCCAGTTTGAGAACCCCTGGCATAGAGGCAGCATCCCTTTTTTCCACAATGAATACAAGTAAAAATACCGAACACAACTATCTGATGCACGCCTTGCTGCAATCCTGAAGGTTTCAACTGCTCAGTCACTGAGGCCAAACATTAACAAACTGACAGAACTGAAGCATTGCCACGTGTCTGGCAAACACTAAAAGCTCTCTGGGAGGTGAAGAATTGTATAAAGTTGTATGACAGTTTAATTTAATATAAAATTTTTGTTTTCTGAACACTATCTTCAGTAACATTATTGGTCCGTTGGAAGGATTTGAGGACTGGCACTGGCCTTAAGGTAAATTGAGTTTGAGACCCCTGCTCCAGAGGTTAGAAGCAGGATTGAAAACAAAATGTAGATGATGCAGCTGCCTTTTATAGTCCTTTTGCCATGTGGCTGGTGCTTCCTTTGTCTCAAATACAAGCTACCCAGCACATGGCACGGAAAAACCTGAGTTCTGTTCATAGGCATGTCCCTGCATGCCTAGCTGAGTCACAAGGTGTATCTGCCCTTTCTCAGAGAGTTAATTGTATAGCTGATGGTCCTCAATGGGCCATCAAGCAGGCTAGGCAGTGCTGATGCCAAATTGTCTGGGGTGTCACCCAGAAGCATAGCACAAGTTTGAAATGCAAACAGTATAGAGACAGTACTTATAGCTTTAAATACAAAAAATGATGCATACATACAGATAGTATAATCATAACTAGCAAATCATAACCTCCTCAGAGACACCATACTTAATCTCATTTTGACAAGATTTGGTGCCACTACAGGATCTTGGTTTCAGTAATGGTCTACACGGTCACACTTTGTGTCAATAACGTCACATCCCCAATGTAAAATTGATGCAGGAAGGAATGACACAAACATCATTGACTGCATCCCAAGAGCTCCCGATCCTTGGTTCTGTCTTACTATAGCTAGTATTGGATTAGAAGTCATATCAGTGTAAAACAGAAATAGTTTATCAAAATCATGTTGAATAACATGACTGAATCGCTTTACAAACTCAAGGTAAAACTTGGTTAGAACAACAGTGGACTCTATCTGCTCTTGTTCCTATATGTCTCATGTGATCTTGCCAAGATCTAAAGAACATAGCTACTTTATCCATACAAGCTTCGGCAAATGTTTGGAACTCAATTAACATTAAGTTAATGTAGATATTAATGTTGTTCCTAGTACAGGAGTCTTGGAATTTTGCTATGAAAGCAATGTTAGTGTGCCTCAGTTTCCCTTTTCATTCAGCACATAAGAGCTGGAATGTCTTTTCTCCTGTGAAAAGTTACAAGACTATACTGTTCAACATCAGCATTACAAGGTCTTTTAACATAAAGTGCATTCTTATGCATAACTCTTAACATATTCAAGAGATTTTCCAAAAGATTAGGCACATTGTATGTTTTTACAATGTTTGGTATTAGCAACACATTAATTACAAAAATCACCATTAGCAATAACAACAAATCCATTGCAAGTGTACATATACAAGCATTTTTGTTATGCCATGCTTTTTGTTTAATACCATTAGCATGATAAAGTTTTTTTCTTTTCTTCCTGTTCTGAGCTTTCTTGCTTAACAGAATTCACTGGCTGTTTGGGTGCAGTCTCTTTGCTAACAGCTATTAGCAAGTCTTTCATCTCCCTGCTAGCCAGGTAATTTGCATTAACAGTGACAGGAGCCTGTTCACCAGTTTTCAGATGCTTAACTGCTACCAGTTCCAAGGCTGGACCCTGTCTTAAAGAGAATTACCTTTTGCTCCTCATGTGGATTCCTACCCAATCCTCTTTTAGGCAAACTGCAAGATTTCATAGTCGAAAGGTTAGAAGCCTTGTCCTTCCCTTTGCCACACACAAGCTCAGGAATCTTTTCCTTCTTCCTACAAGTTTTCAAACTGTCAGTTAGTAACACAATCAAAGCACCTTTATGCTCGCCTGGTGCCCCAGCTAGGGTATCACTCTGATCAGACAGAGTTGCTACACCATTCTCCAGCCACATATTACCAACAGGCAAAATACAAGCACCAACATTGTCTGGTCTCTGGGATTTTGCTAGAACACTGACTGGATACAACCTAGTTACAGTGTCATTCTTCCTAGCAGAAACAAATTTAGGACCATTCCCTTCCTGGGCTTTAGTTGAATCCAGAACCAACTCTGAGACAACTGCAGTACCCTCAACCATCACAGGCTGAAAGGCACCTTCTGTCTGCTCCACAGACAAAGAAGAGCTGGAGAAGCGTACTTCCACTTTTTCATGTTCTCTGTATGTATAAATATCATCTGTCTGTGTGTTGCATCCTATGCATCCGAAGAAGTGAGTTGTGGCCCACAAAAGCTTATGCTGAAATAAATTTGTTAGTTACTAAGGTGCCACAAGTACTCCTGTTCTTTTTGCAGATACAGACTAACACGGCTGCTGCTCTGAAACCTCTACTTTAACAGACACACAGCTTGGGATTTAATTTCCCTTGTCCCAGCACACAGGGCTGTTCACAGACAATTGCTTGGAGTCTGGGGTAGCGCCCCCCCCATAGGCAAAACCAGGCTGATGTGAAATCATAACTGGGGAATGACCCTCCACGCTCCATAATGAGTGTGTGATGATAATACAGGAACAAGAAAGGCATTGGAGGGGGGCGGGGGCAGATGCTGTCCCTGAACTCAGAGTCTAGAAACAATCTGGCCTGTGTGATCTGGGCTAGTAAGACTCTGTCACCACTTCCCAACCCCATTGGGGCACACTGTGCCAGATCCTCAGCTGATGTGAATCAACATAGCTCCATTTGTGTCAGTGGCGCCGATCCTCAACTGAGGGCCTGTCAAAAGGCGTGGATCTCACACTCCATCTCTATTCTATGGTGCTATAAATGCCGACTGACATTGCTCTGGGAAGGAGAAGCTAAAAGAGTAAATATTCACCTGCAGAACAGCTCTGTGTAGCTCAAAACCTTCTCTCATTCACCAACAGATGTTTATCCAATAGAAGCGATTACCTCACCCCTCATGTCCCTCTCATATTCACAAAGCACATTCATGTGTCTGTTTGGAAGGTGGTTAGAAATGCAGTCAGGAAAATGGTGCTCACCTGTAACCACAGCACAGCCCAAGCTTGAAGCAATGAGCTCTTATTTATCAGTGTTTGGCCTCCAGGACTCAGGATCCTCAGCTGAGGTTCTTCTCTCTCCTCTTTCTGCAGAAGCTGGATTTTCTCAGTAGGCAGACCTGCATCTCCTTGAATGGATGAGAAGCTGTCACAATCTGTCTTAGAACATGCTCCTCCCTCTCCATTTACAAAGTGCAGAGATGTCCTCATACTTGTATCCTTCTCCATGGAAAGCTACGTCTCCCTTGATTCCTCCTCTGACGGGGCTGAGCCTGGGGAGTTAGTGCTTTTTTTTAATGTGCAAACAGTACAAACAACTGTCCTGGTGCAACCAACCTCCCCCAGCCAGAAGAATTTCCTTTCTGCTTTATAAGATCATAGCTCTGCATGGCTGAAATCTAATGCAGCGCCCATGGAGTGCATGACTGTGCAGAGACTGATTCTACTCGGCCATCTTTTCTTATGTCAATTGTTCTACTGAAGGCAAATACAAGCGTAAAAATGGCTAAGATGATCAGGCCTGCCAGACTGGGTTCTGAAGCCACATAGTTTAACACATACACAGGAAACTGAATGTAAAGCAGATTTAATCCATAGTTTGCAAATTAAAAATCTGGATGAAAGAATCTCCCCCTACCCCCCCAAGGAAATATTTCTCTTAAGGATCTTTATAATTGCTAATTAGAAATGTTTATTTAACAATACTCTCACCCTTCTGCTGAGCCGTAGCAGAACTCAGCATCTTGTAAATTAGTTTCTGTGACACCTCGAGGGAACACCCGTCACCCTCATGTTCATCCTTATAATATGATTGTCTGGCATCCATTGCAAAGCTTGTCATGTAGCACTGATCATCATTGCTATAGTAATGTACTGGCTGTAATTTCATGTATATAGTTATTAGACTAAAATGTGCTTAAAACAAGTCCAGACAAAATGCTCTGGGAGCAGAGGGGCAGTTCACACCTCATCAGGTTGTGTATGGGACAAATCCAGCCCAGCCTAAGACTATCTGACTCTGAAGGTTGGGGGGAACCAAGAGAGAGAAAGAACCTTATAAAAGGGAGAGATGTTTGCCATGTTCTCTCTCTCAGTCATTTGAGCATTGGCCTGTTAAGCCCAGGGTTGTGAGGTCAACCCTTGAGGGGGCCACTTAGGGATTTGGGGCAAAACCAGCACTTGGTCCTGCTGTTGATGGCAGGGGGCTAGACTCAATGACCTTTCAGGGTCCCTTCCAGTTCTATAAGATAGGTATATCTCCATATATTATTTTTTTCACCTCCATCTATACACACCACCATCAAGTGACTAAAGCGCTGATCAAAGGAAAGATCCTGGCATAAGGACAAACAGCCAGCCTGTAGTGAGAAGCATCTAAGTTATAAGGGTCCTGAGAGTGTTAAGATGAGCTTAGAATGCATTTTGCTGTCATTTCTTTTGGTAACTTATCTTAACTTTTTGGCTATAGCTTATAATCACGTAAAATCTATCTTTTATGTTTATCCTCCGCAAGGAGTTGGTCTGAAGTGTTTGGTAAATTTGCTCAGGTGGCAAAGGCTGTGCATGTCTACTTTCCCTCGAAGTAAGTGGTGAATCAATCAATACATTGGCATTGTTCTGTCCAAGTTGGTATATCCCTGAGGTACAAGGCTGGGATCTGGAGGGATCTGGTGGGATCCAGTTGGTGTCTTTCTCTGTGAGATTCATGAGTGTCTGTGGGAGCATTCATGAAATCTAGCTGGGTAGGGGCTCCACCTGCTGCTGGACTAAGTGATAACAGCACCTGGAGGGGTTTGCTTCTTGTCACTAGCAGAGCATTGTGACAGACACCCCAGGTTAGTGTGTACAGGGGGCAGAGCAGGTCTCACAGTTCCAGGTTATACCCTGAGAAACCACCTAGACCGTCACATTTTCCCACTGGAGGAGAATCCAGTGATGTGGTCTCTTAGTGTAACTTGTTTATTTACACTATATAGACACATCCTGGAACAGAGGTGGCCAAAGACAACAATCAGAGTCTCCCATTTTTTAAGGGATCTCAGACTGTACACCAGGAGGAGGACTAGTGTGCAAAGACCTTTCCCTCCCACAATACTTTCAGCCTAGGACACTGAGGGTAAAAACTGCATCATTACCAGCGAGTGGGAGCTGGGCAAAGCAGGGTACTTCTCTGTATGACCTCTCTGACGAGTGTTGCTGTGCTTCTTTCTAATACTATTGCATCATGTGTTTACATATTTTTAATGCAACAGCCCTCTGCTCTGTATCCTAATAACTATTGCAATAACTTTTCTACAGATCCATTGTCATTGCTAGTATGTGCCCTACGGGTTGTCTGACCATTCTGTGTGTTGGATTCTCATTTTTGAGAGGTTCCTGCCTCTTCCAAAGGAACAGAAAATAAATAGTTTGAAATGGGAAAGGAAATGTCCTGCCTTCTCAGCCTTGAGGCCCCTGGGATTATGCACAGTGACCACTTTTTTGGGTCCACCTTGTTTTAAAGTAAACTTCTTAGGTTTTCTGATCTCTTTGATTTGGCCAATGTTCATCCCAAGTGGCACTGAGGAGTTCTCAAAACTGTACCTGCAAAAGTGCCAGAGAGATTGTAGAGATGATAGTTTGGAAAGAGTTTTCCATAAATGTGTCCTTTTATAGTCAGCACTTTTTGAGACCCTGCCTGGTGACAGAATGGAACCTGGACATTTGGAGGCTGGCTAACTAATCTCCCCAATCCCTGTTCTTACTGACTCAAGAGAGATGGAGCGGGACACTGTATTTGAACTTGCACCCTAATTGAAATATCTGAGGTGTGAAAAGCAGCACTAAATACTGAGTCACTGCACAGGGGTTGTTCTAAGGTAACTAACCTATGGGCATGTCACGATTATTATTAAACTTCTAAGCATCACCGTTTGAGCCAAAAATTCAAAAGATCATAATTTTTTTTTAAGTACATCAGAAGCAGGAAGCCTGCTAAACAACCAGTAGGGCCCCTGGATGATCAAGATACAAAAGGAGCACTTAAAGATGATAAAGTCATTGTGGAGAAACTCAATGAATTCTTTGCTTCAGTCTTTATGGCTGAGGATGTTAGGGAAATTCCCAAACCTGAGCCGGCTTTTGTAGGTGACAAATCTGAGGAATTATCACAGACTGACGTGTCACTTGATGAGGTTTTGGAATTAATTCATAAACTTAACAGTAATAAGTCACCGGGACCAGATGGCATTCACCCAAAAGTTCTGAAAGAACTCAAATGAGAGGTTCCAGAACTATTAACTATGGTTTGTAACCTGTCCTTTAAATTGGCTTCTGTACTCAATAACTGGAAGATAGCTAATATAATGCCAATATTTAAAAAGGGCTCTAGAGGTGATACCAGCAATTACAGTAAGTTTAAGGTCAATACCGGGCAAATTAGTTGAAACAATAGTAAAGAATAAAATTGTCAGACACATGGAAGAACATAAATTGTTGGACAAAAGTCTACATGGTTTCTGTAAAGGGAAATCGCATCTTACTAATCTAATAGAGTTCTTTGAAGTGGTCAACAAACATGTGGACAAGGGGGATCCAGTGTACTTAGATTTCCACAAAGCCTTTGATAAGTCCCTCACCAAAGGTTCTTACGTAAATTACATTGTTATGGGATAAGAGAGAATGTCCTTCTATGGATGAGAACTGGTTAAAAAACAGGGAACAAAGAGTCGGAATAAATAGTAAATTCTCAGAATGGAGAGGGGTAACTAGTGGTGTTCTCCAAGAGTCAGTCCTAGGACCAATCCTATTCAACTTATTTATAAATGATCTGGAGAAAGGGGTAAAAAGTGAGGTGGCAAAGTTTGTAGATGATATTAAACTGTTCAAGATAGTTAAGACCAAAGCAGACTGTGAAGAACTTCAAAAAGATCTCACAAAACTAAGTGATTGGGCAAGAAAATGGCAAGTAAAATTTAATGTGGATAAATGTAAAGTAATGCACACTGGAAAAAAATAACCCCAAATATACATACAACATGATGAGGAATAATTTAGCTACAACTAATCAGGAAAAACATCTTGAAGTCATGACAGATAGTTCTCTGAAGACGTCCACGCAGTGTGTAGCGCCAGTCAAAAAAGCAAGCAGGATGTTAGGAATCATTAAAAAGTGGATAGAGAATAAGATGAAGAATATCTTATTGCCCTTATATAAATCCATAGTATGCCCACATCTTGAATACTGTGTACAGACAGGACCGGCGCTAGTGTTTTTAGTGCCCTGGGCGCATGGCCATTTTGCTGCCCCGTGCACTGGTCCCGCTGCTCAGGTCCAGGCTCCGGTGGAGCTGCTGCAGCTGTGCCTGCGGGAGGCCCACCGGAGCCGCTGGACCAGCGGACCATCCGCAGGAATGCCTGTGGCAGCTCCACTGGAGCCACGGGACCAGGGGACCCTCCGCAGGCACGACTGCGGCAGGTCCACCAGAGCCGCCTGCTTCCCCCCCGGGCAAAATGCCTCCTCCCAATAATCCTGGCGCCCAGGCGATTGCCTAGGCCACCTAAATGGAAGCACCGGCCCTGCGAACAGATGTGGTCTCCTCATGTCAAAAAAGAGATGCTGGCATTAGAAAAGATTCAGAGAAGGACAACTAAAATGATTAGGGGTTTGGAATGGGTCCTGTATGAGGAGAGATTAAAGAGCCTAGGACTTTTCAGTTTGGAAAAGAGGAGACTAAGGGGGATATGATAGAGGTATATAAAATAATGAGTGATGTGCAGAAAGTAAATAAGGAAAAGTTGTTTAGTTGTTCCCATAATACAAGAACTAGTGTTTACTAAATCAAATTAATGGGTAGCAGGTTTAAAACAAATAAAAGGAAGTTCTTCACACAGCGCACAATCAACTTATGGAACTCTGCCTGAGGAGGTTGTGAAGGCTGGGACTGTGCACTGGAATGGGTTACCTAGGGAGGTGGTGGAAATCTCCTTCCTTAGAGGTTTTTAAGGTCAGGCTTGACAAAGCCCTGGCTAGGATGATTTTGTTGGGAATTGGTCCTGCTTTGAGCAGTGGATTGGACTAGAGGACCTCCTGAGGTTCCTTCCAACCCTGATATTCTATGATTCTATGATCACAGGGTTTAAAAGAGAACTGGATAAATTCATGGAGGTTAAGTCCATTAATGGCTATTAGCCAGGATGGGTAAGGAATGGTGTCCTTAGCTTCTGTTTGTCAGAGGGTGGAGAGGGATGGCAGGAGAGAGATCACACATGGAATGTCAGGGATTGGATATTTACACAGATATCAGTAATGTCCAGAGCTATCATAATTAGTGACAACCAGGATTCTGGAAGAGATATTAAACCTCATGCTTCAGGGCTTGAGCCAATCTCTAAGTAACAAAGACCAAGGTGAGAACTATATGGGGGGCAGATTATCCCACCTCTACCTCCTATGGGATTCTTCCACCTTCCTCTTAAACATCTGGTTATGGCCTCTGTCAGACAGGATATTAGATTAGATGGACCTAGTTTCTGATCCAGTCTGGAAATTCCTATGTTACTATGAAAAGAGAGCAGGTAAATCTGGAGTCATTCTGCTCAAAGCACAGACCAGTATCTGAATTTGGAATACTTGAATTAGATACTAGTTGAAGAGGGCACATTTGACAGGATCTATCTCCATTCACTAGAGGGCAGTCCCCGCTCCTGCCTACATTTCCTTAAATTATGTTGATATTGTCTCCATGAAATACATTTATATTGTGTATAGATCCATTCCATTTCTGCATTACACAAATATCCATACACTTGCTTTCGAGAAGTTGGTAGACAAGCATGAAGTTCTCATTTTTTTAACCCAAGTTTTCTCAGATGGACACAATTAAAAATATTGTTTCAGCTTTTTGGCAAGAAACTACTTTATTTATTCATTATTAGTTTGGTTGCAAAATAGATTGGGAAAACATTATTCTCAGCCCATTTTTGCGTTGGTTGGTTTGTTTGTTTTTATGGTGATGGTGTGTGACCTTTTTAAAAAGGGTCCCACTTCAACCTATCGTTCAGCTGACTAATTTTGTGTCTTCAAATCTTAGTTGTGAACGTTGTCCATAGTGAAGTATTGATTCCTTATGTAACCCTTCTTCCAGTTGAAGTCAGCAGCAACAGGGGCTGGGTTCAATATCTAAGGGTTCCTTTCCAATAATACAACACAAAACTGGCTCCAGCCCCAACCCAGTAACCTGAGACAATTACACATTACCCCTTGGGCGCCTCTAGAGGCAACAGTTCCCCTCTCACAAGCACAGAGTCTGTGCAGAAAAGAAAGTTTTAATAAAAAGGGGGAAAGTAACCTGGCATTAACTTGGGAAAACACTGCAACCAGGATTGTTAACATAAAATAATGGGGCTGGCTTGACACTGTGTCCTCAGAACGAGCCCTCTTGGGACATCCCCTCTTTGCAGTGAGTTTTGGAGACAATCATTGTAACAGGTCCCCTTCCTTTGAACTGGTCTGTGCAGTTGGTGGCAGCAGAGCAGCTGGTGCCCTGCAGGGCCACATGCAGAGTCCCTCATCAGTGACCGTTTAGCAGACCTGGCCCCAGAAATGGCCTCCATTCTATGGGTCCCCTGGCCAAGCTGCAGCTGGGTCTTTCTTGACAGTGCCAGTGTCCCTGGTTTGTGAGTCTTCCTCTTTGTTTGCCTCCAAGGGACTTGTGAGCCTGGTGCTGTTGCTTTTCTGGAGCTGGTCACAGCCAGGTTTAGTACAGATAAAAGGTATAAAGCTATTCTTGGTGAAGTGTCCAGAGGTATTACTGGCACTTGGCTGTTCATCAAAGGAGACCGGACATGTACCAGCCCTTGTAATCTGAGCAGAGTCCCCAAGCGTTTTAGACAAACTCCTTGGTTAAGATTAAACATTAAAATAAGTTTATTAACTACAGAAAAATATTTAACTAACACTTATAATCACTTAAAATCTATCTCTGAACTTTATGCCTAGGAAATAAAAAGTAAACACGCATTCTAAATCCTAAACTCCATCAGATTCACTAGGATTTGAATGAAAAACATTTTCACACTCCACTGGATGTTGTAGCCAGGTTACAGTTCTCTATTCACAGGCTGAATTCCCTTCCTAGCCAGGGACCAACCTGCCCAGTTCAAAGTCTTTGTCTTTGCCGCATTCTTATTGCCTCCAGAATAGGTGGCAGAGGTGAGAGGTGGTCTCATGAGGCCACTGTCCCTTATTTTATACTCTTAATTCATGTCCCTGGAAAAATACTGGCATAGACATGTCCTGCTGGGCCCTGCTGAGTCATAGAGTTCAGCAATTCCCATTGTGTGGTCCTTGCACAACTGTCTCTTATAGAATTGTGAATTTCTTGTTTACAATTCCCCTGCTGGTCAATGGTTGGTGACATTTGTTTAACACCCGCCTGGGTGCAGGTCACCTCCCACGTTGTCACTGGAGAACTAACAGTGGGTAACTCCCAGGCTCCTAATACATTTCAATAACAAACATATAACAAAATTTGATAATGATGTATACAATGATGATATGCATATTTTGACAGAAGAATGAGTTTCTGCAGATCATGACCTTATGATACCTTACAAGGCATGCTTTTTATGAAATATCACAACCATATACAAAAGATGAATATGGGAGTTGCAGGGGGCTACTGTGAGGTACAGTGCATCACAGGCTCATTGCTTCAATCACCCAGACAGCTTTCAAAATCTCAGGCTATTTTATTATCTCATAGTCTCTGCATGTTTTGCCACATTTACTGACTGCTTTGCTTAAGGCTTCCTTGACCTCTTTGTTTCTCAGGTTGTAGATGAGGGGGTTTACCAGGGGAGTTAGGACTATGAAGCAAAGAGACAGCACTTTCTTCAGACCTCTGATTGTATCACGTTTTGGTAGTATGTGGACAATGATTATGGTGCCATAGAAAATTGTCACCACAGTGAGGTGAGAGGAGCAGGTAGAAAAGGCCTTTTGTCTCCTGGTGGTGGAAGGGATTCTGAGAATGTTGGCAAGGATCAACACGTAAGACATCAGGGTTAGGAGGAATGGAGGCAGGGTGAATACATAGACTAGTATGAAATCCACCAATATGCTCAGGTGTGTGTCACTGCAGGAGAGTTCCATCAGTGGGATGGGATCACAATAGAAATGGTCAATTTCATTTGGGCCACAGAATGTTAACTGTGACAGGAATAAGACAAAGATTATAATAGCCAAACAAGCATTTAACCATGACCCAGCAGCCAACTGGAGGCAAAACCTGTTATTCATGAGTTGAATAGTGCAGAGGTTTACATATCGCTAAATACCGATCATAAGACATTGCTGCTAGGAGATAGCATTCCGTAGCTGCCAGTGAGCCAGAGAAATACAGTTGTGTGATGCAGCCACTGACTGAGATGGTTCTGTCCCCAGTCAGGAGACTGGCCAGTAACCTGGGGAGGAAGGTAGAGGTATAGCAGATCTCCAAGTAGGACAAGCTACCCAGAAACAGGTACATGGGAGTGTGAAGGCGCTGGTCAGTCACAACAAGCATCACAATGAGAGTGTTCCCAGCCATGGTTGCCATATAGATCACTAGGAACATTAGAAAGAGAAGAATTCTCAGGTCAGGGAGCTCCCTGAATCCCAGGAGGACTAATTCTGTGATGATCGTTTGGTTTCTCCAATCTGTGCCTTCCATGGGTTGAGTCTAGGAACAAAAAAAATAAAAAGCTGGGCAATTGAATTGGAAGAACATAGCATGAAATGTTAATCAAGTCTTGTAAATTAATACCATAAATATTCAGAATATTCCCTGGACAGATCACTGGTACCCATGTAAACCTCCCTCTGCCATATCAGAGCAATGACTAATACAACAGTCCATATCTCTGGTAGAGAATTGGTCTGATCTGTCATATCAGACGTTGGCTATGTATCGTATCCCATCCCGTGACATATCAGAGCTTAAGAATGATGCGTAAGTTCTTTATTTCACTTCTGTCAATAGCCAGAATCATGCCAGGTCTTTGGAGTCAAAACCAATAAGTACATCAATTCAAATCTTGGACTCAGATTTTTCATTGCAGTCTAGTGTCCATATACACTGATCCCTTGTTAGATTTAATGGAAATTAATCTAAGTATATGGAATGATGCAGCCTGTGGCAGGACACTACTGAGAGTATCAATCCAGAATAAGATTGCTTTGAAGAGGGCAGTTACAGCCCAAAGCTGGAGTTCCTTTACTATTAAGGGATGCCAAACCAGCCAAATAGAGATGACTTTGGTTTTACCTCACTGGCTAGCCATAAGTCAAAAAAGGAATTCCCTTAGACACTCCAGTTTCCCTAACAGCATCACTTCTTATGGTGATGACTGGTTATGGAAACCAATATCTCAGTAAAAGAAGAAAGGTTCTCCTGGTCCCAAAGGACCAAGCCCCAGACTGAGATCAATATACACATCAGATCTTACCCACAAATCACACTGTTGCCAATCCTTTAGAATCTAAAATCTAACTGTTTATTCATAAAAGAAAGAAATACACATGAGAGCTAAAATTGGTTACATGGGATCAGTGACATACAGTAATGGCAAAGTTCTTGGTTCAGGCTTTTAGCAGTGATGGAATAAACTGCATATTCAAATTAAGTCTCTGGAGTACATCCACAGCTTGGATGGGTCATTCAGTCTTCCATTCAGAGCTTCAGTTTGTAGCAAAGTTTTTCCAGATGTAAGAAGCAGGAATGAAGACAAAAAGATGATGCACCTGCCTTTTATAAACCTTTTGATATGTGGTTTGTGCTTCCTTTGTCTCAGATACAAGCTATTCAGCACATGGCATGGAAAAATCTTAAGAGTTCTGTCCATAGGAATCTCCCTGTATGCCTTTCTGAGCCACAAGGTGTATCTGCCTTCTCTCAGTGGGTCAGTTTTATAGCTGATGGTCCTTAATGAGTCATCAAGCAGGCCAGGCTGATGCAAATTGTGTGGGGTGTCACCCAGAAGCAAGTTTGAAACAGACAGTACAGAACCAATACTTACAACTTTAAATATAAACATGATACATGCAAACAGGTAGCATAATCATAACTAGCAAATCATAACCTCCTCATAGACACCCACTTAATCTCCTTTGTACAAGATTTAGTGCTACTACAGAATCTTGGTTACAACAATGGTCTATACAGTCACACTTCGTGTCAATAACGTCACAACATATATTCTGGTATATTCAGCATTTCTATGCCCTGTGGGAAAAGGAACAATTTTCATCCCCTCACAAGAGATCGGTTTATGTTGTAAATTATGAAGTGGAGTAAATTCTCCCTTAGTTGCTGTGGTGGTGTGGTCAGGGACTGGCAGCACCTTTTTTGTTTCCTGATGTGGATTATGTAGCAGTAATAAAATACAGCTCTGTGGAGGGTGGATCTTCAGAAGGGGCAAAACCAGTCTTATGTGCAACCCTAACTGGGGAGTGACCCTCTGCACTCCATAAAGATTGTGTGATGATAACATAAGAACAAGAACTGCACTGGAGGGTTGGAGAAAAAAGATGCTGTCCCTGAACTCAGAGTCTAGAAACAATCTGGCATGTGTGATCCAGGCTAGTAAGACTCTGTCACCACTCGGCACCATATTCGGGGACACACTAAGCCAGACCCTCAACTGGTGTAAATCAAGGTATCTCCATTTGTATCAGTGGGGCAGATTCCCCATTGAGGACCTGTCACAAGACAAGGATCTCAAGCTCCATCTCTATTAAATGGTGCTATAAACACTGACTGGCACTGCTGTGGGAAGGAGTGGCTAAAACTGTAAACATTCACCTGAAGAGCTCTGTGTAGCTCAAAAGCTTCTCTTGTTCACCAACAGAAGTTTATCTAATAAAAGATATTACCTCACTCATCTTGTCCCTCTAATATTCACAAAGCACATTGATGCCCCTGTTTGCTGTTGGTATAGAAATGCAGTCAGGCACATGGTGCTCACCTGTAACCACAGCACAGCCCAAACCTGAAGCAATGAGTTCTTACTTTTCAGTGTTTGGCCGCCAGGACTCAGGATCCTCAGCTGAGGTTCTTCTCTTTTGTCCTTCTGCAGAAGCTGGATTTTCTCTGTAGAGAGACCTGCAACTCCTTGAATGGACGAGCAGCTGCTGCACTTTGTTTTAGAACATGCTTTTCCTGCTCTATTTACAAAGTGCAAATGTCTGTTGATACTTGTATCCTTCTCCATGGAAAGCTGCTTCTCCCTTGATTCATCCTCTGGAGATGCTGGGCCTGGGGAGTTAGTGCTGTTTTTTTGAGTGCAGACAGTACAAATAGTTGTCCTGTTGCAACCAGCCTCCGCCACCCAGAGGAACTGCCTTTCTATTGTATGAGATCATTTCTCTGCATGGCTGAAATCTAACGCAGCATCCTTGGAGGGCATGACTGTGCAGAGACTGACTACTCAGTCATCTTTAGTCATGTCAGTTGTTCCATTGAAGGCAACTACATGAGTAACAATGGCTAAGAAGGTCAGGCCTGCCAGACTGGGTGCTGAAGCCATGCAGTTTAACAAACACATAGGAAAAGAAATGTAAAGTAGATTTAATCCATCGTTTGCAAATGAAAGATTTGGATGAAAGACTCTCCCCCCTCCCCATTGACATATTTCTCCCAAGGAACTTTTGTTATTCTTAATTGCAAATGCTTATTTAACAATACTCTCACCCTTTTTCTGAGCAGTAGTGGAACTCAGCATCTTGCAAATTGGTTTCTGTGACATTCTGTACCTCAGGGGAACATCCTGCACCTCATGTTCATCCTTATAATATTATTGTGTGGCATCCAATGCAAAGTTTGTCATGTTGGGTGTCTTTGGAAGGCTCATGATGCACTGATCATCATTGTTATAGTAATGTACTGGTTTTAATTTCATGTATATAGGTATGAAAATGAAATATAACCTCAAGACTTAAAACAAGCACAGACAAAATGTTCCAGGAGCAGAGGGACAGAAGGGCCGGCTCCAGGTTTTTTGCTGCCCCAGGCAGAAAAAAAAGAGCTGGAGTGGTGCTGCTGAAGCAAAATAAATAAATAAATAAATAAATAAATAAAAGGGCCAGAGTGCCATCCCTTGAAAGTGCCACCCCAAGCACATGCTTGGGACGCTGGTGCCTAGAGCCGGCTCTTGGGACAGTTCACACCTCATCAGGGTGTGTATTTGATAAATCCAACCCAGCCTAGCAAGAATAAAGAATTAGTTTGACTCTCGAGTGAGTCACCACTCTTCCTTTGGTCAGTTTGGGACTATGATGATGTTGCCGGCAGCTAACTGCCTGAGGCCAAGCAACAGCGGGGGCGGGTCCGTTGCCTGGTGTGCCGCGCCAATAAACACACCAGGGTGGAGAAGCAAACAACTAAATTTATTTGAGCTCAAGTAAGGTGCCAGGGAGAAATAACAATCTCAGATCCTGCACATCTAAAACAAGCAGTTTCTTCCTTTTATATTCCAGTTGTTTATTACAAAACTTTCTTGCTGACTAGCTGATCTTTCACTCCCCTGTACTTTCCCATCCAGCTGCAGTATCCTTTATCATTCAGTCTTTTGACTTCCCCCTTCCTCCCCCCTCTCCGCTGCTGAGACATGTATACAGTGTCTTAAAACAGCCTTGAGCGGGCTTTAGCCTAGCTTCAATGTATTACAGGAGAGAACTGACTGTTACAACCAAAACTAACTGCTAACACTACATTTTTGCAGCTATTAGTACATTAAGTTACATTAGGTTACACAAAGTGTTTAATCATGGAGGAACATTGGTTCATTGAGGCCTACAACAGGAGGGTTTCATTGACACTTGTGGTCTACCACCTTTCCGAGTTACCTAGGGTTATGCCAGAGTGACACCAACAATGACGTAATGCTCACCTGACTCTGGGAAGGGGAGGTAAATCCACGAGCATAGAAGGAAACTTATAAAAGGGAGAGACATTTGCCATGAGCTCTCTCTTCCACCTCCATCTAGAAACACTACCACCAAGTGACTGAATCGTTGATCAAAGTGGAGAGCCTGGCTGAAGGGCAACCAGTTAGCCTGTGGTGAGAAGCATCTAAGTCAGTGGTACCCAACCTTTTCCAGATGGCGAGTGCCAGACGACGAACCACCCAGGACCATAGCCAGTGGACAAGCATCCGCTGAGACGTGGCCACGTCAAGAGGCATTTTGGCAGCGACGGCTCTTTATGATGCTGTTTTTCGGTGGTATTTCGGCGGCAACGCCCCTTGATGATTATGCTTTTTGGTGGCATTTCAGCGGATCTTATCTGCTTGCCAGTACGCGGGCGCACATAGACGCCCCAGCGGGCACCATGGCATCCACGGGCACTGCTTTGGGGACCCCTGATCTAAGTTATAAGGGTACTGAGTGTTAAGATTAGTTTAGAATGTGTTTTGCTTTTATTTGCTTTGGTAACTTATCTGAACTTTTTGCCTATCACTGGTGGAGAAGGCGATGACTCAGGGTGGATACTGGCAGCTGGTTACTTCTGGCAGCAGACAGTGCTCCACCCCTGCTCCAAACCCTCCCATCATGGTAATAGGAAACCGTTATGCTCTACTTGATAAAGGAGAGAAGGAATCACCCCCAACAGCAGAGGAGGTGAAGCCTTGTACCCCTAAGGCTGGGAGGTCTGCTGGCACCACTGTGAATAGAAAACATAGGGTAGAGGTGGTCAGAGACTATCTTCTGAGGGAGACGGAGGCGCCCATCTGTCATCCTGACAATTCATCTCGGGAGGTATGTTGCCTGCCGAGGGCCCATATCCGAGACGTTACAGAGGCATTGTTGAGGATTATCCAGGTCTCTGACTGCTACCCTATGCTACTCATCCATGTGGGCACAAATGATACTGCGAGGTGTGACACTGAGCAGATCAAGAGTGACTACAGGGCTCTGGGAGTACGGGTGAAGGAGTTTGGAGAGCAGGTGGTATTCTCTTTGATCCTTCATGTCAAAGATATGGGCCTGAGCAGAGACAGGTGCATCATGGAGGTGAATGATTGGCTGCGAAGATGGTGTCACCAGGGAGGCTTTGGCTTCCTCGCTCACTGGATGATATTCCAGGAAGGATTGCTAGGCAGAGACAGCGTTCACCTTTTGAGAAGGGGAAAGACCCTATTTGGACATAGATTGGCTAACCTAGTGAGGAGGGCTTTAAACTAGATTTGACGGGGACAGATGAGCAAAGCCCAAAGGTCAGTGGAGAACATGGAGACCTAGGAGATGGGTCAGAAATAGGAGGGAGCGTGGGCTATAATGGCAGAGAGAAAGGAGGGTCAGGGCAAAACTGAGAGGCAAGGTCAAACCAGTATCTTAGAAGCCCATATACAAATGTGAGACGTATGGGTAATAAGCACAAAGAACTGGAAGTACTAATAAATAAATACAACTATGACATTATTGGCATCACCGAAACTTGGTGGGATAATACACATGATTGGAATGTTGGTGTGGATGGGTACAGCTTGCTCAGGAAGGATAAACAGGGGAAAAAGGGAGGAGGTGTTGCTTTATATATTAAAAATGTACAAACTTGGACTGAGGTGGAGATGGACATAGGAGACGGAGGTGTTGAGAGTTGAGAGTCTCTGGGTTAGGCTAAAAGGGGAAAAAAACAAGGGCCATGACATGCTAGGAGTCTACTACAAGCCACTTAACCAGATGGAAGAGGTGGATGAGGCTTTTTTTAAAACAACTAACAAAATCATCCAAAGCTCAAGATTTGGTGGTGATGGAGGACTTCAACTATCCAGTGGGGCACAGACTATCCAATAAGATCTTGGACTGCATTGCAGACAACTTTTTATTTCAGAAGGTTGAAAAAGCTACTGCGGGGAAGCTGTTCTAGATTTGATTTTAACAAATGGGGAGGAACTTGTTGAGAATTTGAAAGTGGAAGGCCTCTTGGGTGAAAGTGATCATGAAATGATAGAGTTCACAATTCTAAGGAACGGTAGAAGGACTACAGCAAAATACAGACAATGGATTTTAGGAAGGCGGATTTTGGTAAGCTCAGAGAGCTGATAGGTAAGGTCCCATGGGAGTCAAGACTGAGAGGAAAAACAACTGAGGAGAGTTGGCAGTTTTTCAAAGGGACATGATTAAGGGCCCAAAAGCAAGCTATTCTGCTGCGTAGGAAAGATAGAAAATGTGGCAAAAGACCACCTTGGCTTAACCACGACATCTTGCATGATCTAAAAAATAAAAAGGAGTCATATAAAAAATGGAAAGTAGGACAAATTACGAAGGATGAATATAAGTAAACAACACAGGAATGCAGGGGAAAGATTAGAAAGACAAAGGCACAAAATGAGCTCAAACTAGTCACAGGAATAAAGGGAAATAAGAAGACTTTTTAATCAATACATTAGAAGCAAGAGGAAGACCAAGGACAGTGAGGAGGGAGAAAAAGTAACAGGAAACTTGGAAATGGCAGAGATGTTTAATGACTTCTTTGTTTCGGTCTTCACAGAGAAGTCTGAAGGAGTACCTAACATAGTGAATGCTAATGGGAAGGGGGTAGGTTTAGAAGATAAAATAAAAAAAAACAAGTTAAAAATCCCTTAGAAAAGTTATATGCCTGCAAGTCACCAGGGCCTGATGAAATGTATCCTAGAATACTCAAGGAGATAATAGAGGAGGTATCTGAGCCTTTAGCTATTATCTATGGAAAATCATGGGAGAAAAGAGAGATTCCAGAAGACTGGAAAAGGACAAATATAATGCCCAGCTATAAAAAGAGAAATAAAAACAACCAAGGAAACTACAGAACAGTTAGTTTAACTTCTGTGCCAGGGAAGATAAGGGAGCAAGTGGTTAAGGAAATCACCTGCAAACACTTGGAAGGTGGAATGGTGATAGGGAATAGCCAGCATGGATTTGTAAAGAACAAATCATGTCAAACCGATCTGATAGCTTTCTTTGATAGGATAATGGGTCTTGTGGATAAGGGAGAAGCGGTGGATGTGGTATACCTAGACTTTAGTAAGACATTTGATACGGTCTCACATGATAGTCTTATCAATAAACTAGGCAAATACAACTTAGATGGGCCGACTATAAGGTGGCTGCATAACTGGATGGATAACTACACTCAGAGAGTAGTTATAAATGGTTCCCAGTCCTGCTGGAAAGGTATAACAAGTGGGATTCCCCAGGGTTCTGTTTTGGGACCGGCTCTGTTCAATATCTTCATCAACGACTTAGCTATTGGCATAGAAAGTTTGCAGACAATATCAAACTGGGAGGGATTGCAACTGCTTTGGAGGACAGGGTCATAATTCAAAATGATCTGGATAAATTGGAGAAATGGTCCTGAGGTAAACAGGATGAAGTTTAATAAAGACAAATGTAAAGTGCTCCACTTAGGAAGGAACAATCAGTTTCACACATACAGAATGGGAAGACACTGTCTAGGAAGGAGTACGGCAGAAAGGGATATAAGGGTTATAGTGGACCATAAGCCAAATATGAGTCAACAATGTGATGCTGTTGCAAAAAAAGCAAACATGATTCTGGAATGAATTAACAGGTGTGTTGTGAGCAAGAGACAAGAAGTCATTCTTCCACTCTACTCTGTGCTGGTTAGACCTCAACTGTAGTATTGTGTCCAGTTCTGGGCACCTCACTTCAAGAAAGATGTGGAGAAATTGGAGAGGGTCCAGAGAAGAGCAACAAGAATGATTAAAGCTCTAGAGAACATGACCTATGAAGGAAGGCTGAAATAATTGGGTTTGCTTAGTTTGGAAAAGAGAAAACTGAGAAGGGACATGATAGCAGTTTTCAGGTATCTAAAAGGCTGTCATAAGGAGGAGGGACAAAACTTGTTCATCTTAGCCTGTAAGGATAGAACAAGAAGCAATGGCTTAATCTGCAGCAATGGAGGTTTAGGTTAGACATTAGGAAAAAGTTCCTAACTGTCAGGATGGTTAAACACTGGAATAAATTGCCTAGGGATGTTGTGGAATCTCCATCTCTGGAGATACTTAACAGTAGGTTAGATAAATGTCTATCAGGAATGGTGAAGACAGTATTTGGACCTGCCATGAGGGCAGGGGACTGGACTCGATCACCTCTCGAGGTTCCTTCCAGTCCTAGAATCTATGAATCTATCACCACTTAAAATCTATCTTTTGTAGCCAGTAACCTTACTTTTATGTTTATCCTCACCAGTGAGTTTGTCTGAAGTGTTTGGTAAACCTGCTCAGGTGGCAAAGACTGTGCATGTCTACTTTCCCTTGAAGTAAGTGGTGAATCACTTAATAAATTGGCATTATTCTGTCCAAAGTGGTATATCCCTGAGGAACAAGGCTGGGAGTTGGTGGGATCCGGGATCTCTGTGAGATTCATGAGTGTCTGTGGGAGCATTCATGCAATCTAGTTTTGTGTGGGGCTCCACCTGCTGTTGGACTGAGTGATAACAGCACCTGGAGGGGTTTGCTGCTTGTCACTAGCAGAGCATTGTGACAGACACCCCAGGTTAGTGTGTTCAGGAGGCAGAACAGGTCTCACAGTTCCAGGCTGTACCCTGGGAAACCACCTAGACAGTCACAATTTCCCATTGGAGGAGAATCCAGTGATGTGGCCTCTTAGTGTAACTCATTTGTTTGCACTATATACACCAATCCTGGAAAAACAGGTGGCCACAGACAACAAGCAACGTCTCCCCTCTTTTAGGGATGTCAGACCGCAAGCCAGGAGGAGGACTAGTGTTCAAGGACCTTTTCCCCGCATAATACTTTCATCTTAGGACACTAAGGGTGAAAGCTGGGTCATTATCCGTGAGTGGGAGCTGGGCAAGGCAGGGTACTTCTCTGTAGATCTCTCTGATGAGTGTTGCTCTGCTTCTTTCTAATGCTGTTGCATCATGTGTTTACATATCTTTGATGCAACAGTCCTCTGGTCTGTGTCCTAATAACTATTGCAATAATTTCCCTATAGATCCATTGTCATTCCTAATATTTGTCCTATGGGTTGCCTGACCATTCTGTGTGTTGGATTCTCATTTCTGAGAGGTTCCTGCCTCTCCCAAAGGAACAGAAAATAAATAGTTTGAAATGGGAAAGGAAATGTCCAGCCTTCTCTATCCTGAAGCTACTGGGTTGATGCACGGTGCCCACTTTTTGGGGGTAACCCTGTTTTAAAATAAACTTCTTAGATTTGGCTAATGTTCATCCCAAGTGGCACTGAGGAGTTCTCCAAACTGCACCTGCAAAAGTGCCAGAGAGATTGTAGAGATGACAGTTTGGAAAGGGTTTTTCATAAATGTGTCCTTTTTATATTCAGTTTTTTTGAGCCCCTGCCTGGTTACAGAATGGAACCTGGGCATTTGGAGGCTGCCTAACTAGTCTCCCCAATCCCTGGTCTTACTGACTCAAGAGATATGGAGGGAGACAGTGTATTCAAACTCACATCTTAACTGAAATATCTGAGGCGTGAAAAGCAGCACTAAATACCGAGTCACTGCATAGGTTTTGTTCTAAGGTAACTAACTTGTGGGCATGTCATGGTTATTAGCAAACTTCAAAGCATCACCGTTTGAGCCAAAAATTCAAAAGGTAATAACAAAATGTTTTTTAAGTACATCAGAAGCAGGAAGCCTGCTAAACAACCAGTGGGGCCCCTGGACGGTCAAGATACAAAAGGATCACTTAAAGATGATAAAGTTATCATGGAGAAACTCAGTTAATTCTTTGCTTCAGTCTTCATGGCTGAGGATGTTAGGGAGATTTCCATATCTGAACCGGCTTTTGTAGGTACCAAATCTGAGGAATTGTCACAGATTAAGGTGTCACTAGAGGAAGTTTAGGAATTAATTGATAAACTTAACAGTAATAAGTCAACGGAACCAGATGGCATTCACCCAAGAGTTCTGAAAGAACTCAGATGAGAAGTTGCAGAACTATTAACTATGGTCTGTAACCTGTCCTTTAAATCAGTTTCTGTACCCAATGACTGGAAGATAGCTAACATAATGCCAATATTTAAAAAGGGCTCTAGAAGTGATACCGGCAATTACAGACCAGTAAGTCTAACGTCAGTACAGGATAAAATTAGTTGAAAAAATAGTAAAGAATAAAATTTTCAGAGACATACAAGAACATACATTGTTGGGCAAAGATTAACATGGTTTCCTTAATGGAAAATCATGTCGTACTAATCTATTAGAATTCTTTGAAGGGGTCAACAAGCATGTTGACAAGGGGGATCCAGTGGATGTAGTGTTCTTAGATTTCCAGAAAACCTTTGACAAGATCCCTCACCAAAGGCTCTTACATAAATTACATTGTCATGGGATAAGAGGGAAGGTCCTTCCATGGATTGAGAACTGGTTAAAAGACAGGGAACAAGGGGTAGAAATAAATGGTAATTTCTCACAATGGAGAGGGATAACTAGTGGTATTCCCCAAGGATCAGTCCTAGGACCAATCCTATTCAACTTATTTATAAATGATCTGGAGAAAGCGGTAAACAGTGAAGTGGCAAAGTTTGCAGATGATACTAAACTACTCAGGATAGTTAAGACCAAAGCAGACTGTGAAGAACTTCAAAATTTCTCACAAAACTAAGTGATAGGGCAACAAAATGCCAAATGAAATTTAATGTGGATAAATGTAAAGTGATGCACACTGGAAAAAAATAACCCTAAATATACCTACAACATGATAGGGGCTAATTTAGCTACAACTAATCAGGAAAAATATCTTGGAGTCATCGTGGATAGTTCCCTGAAGACGTCTACACAGTGTGCAGCAGTGGTCAAAAAAGCAAACAGGATGTTAGGAATCATTAAAAAGGGTATAGAGAATAAGATGGAGAATATCTTATTGTCCTTATATAAATTCATGGTAGGCTCACATCTTGAATATTGCATACAGATGTGGTCTCCTCATCTCAAAAAAGATATACTGGCATTAGAAAAGGTTCAGCGAAGGGCAAGTAAAATGATTAGGGATTTGGAACAGGTCCCATATGAGGAGAGATTAAAGAGGCTAGGACTTTTCAGGTTGGAAAAGAGGAGACTAAGGGAAGATATGATAGAGGTATATAAAATCATGAGTGATGTGAAGAAAATAAATAAGGAAAAGTTATTTAATTGTTCCCATAATATAAGAAGTAGGGGCCACCAAATGAAATTAATGGGCAGCAGATTTAAAACAAATAAAAGGAAACTCTTCACACAGTGCACAGTCAATGTATGGAACTCCTTCCCTGAGGAGGTTGTGAAGGCTAGGATTATCACAGGGTTTAAAAGAGAACTGGAGAAATTCATGGAGGTTAAGTCCATTAATGGCTATTAGCCAGGGTGGGTAAGGAATGGTGTCCCTGGCCTCTGCTTGTCAGAGGGTGGAGATGGATGGCAAGAGAGAGATCACTTATGGAATATCAAGGATTGGATATTTACATGGATATCAGCAATGTCCAGAGTTGTTACAATTAATGACAACCAACATTCTGGAAGGGATATTAAACCTCATGTTTCAGGGCTTGATCCAATCTCTAAGTAACAGAGACCAAGCTGAGAACTATATGGGGGGCAGATTCCCCTCTCACAAGCACAGTGTGTGACTGTAGAAAAGAAAATTTTAATAAAAAGGGGGAAAGTAACCTGGCATTAACTTGGGAAAACACTGTAAGCAGGATTCATAACATAAAACCATGAGCAAAAAAACTCACCCCAGAATACATTGGGCAGTGTCCTTGAACCTCTGGTTCTTAAGTCCAGCAGCCAAAAGTTCCTTTAGCGTGCCCTTCCCTACACCACACCCCACTCTCTATTATTGTCCTTGGTCAGTAAAGACCCAGAGTTCAGAAGTGCATCTGAGTTCACCCCCACCCAGCATGGCTGGAGAGGAAGAAATCACCTTGCTCGTTCCGCTGCCCAGGTTCTTGCCCTGACATCTGCTACTCTACCAACTGTTCCCTGTACCCTCTGGAGTGGTTTGAGGGCCTGCAACTTAACACAGCTCTCTGCAATTTCAGCTGTTAGTGGGCAAGCCACACTACTAGTGCAGCCTGGACAGTCTCTGGCATCAGAGACACTGCTAAAAAACAGATCTAATGCTTAGAGCTGGTTATTAGTGATTTCAATGCTGTCGGTTAGCAACAAGACTCTCAATTGAGTCTTTATAAACTCAATTATTAAACAGTGGAGAAAAGAAGATTTGGTACCCTTCAGCAAAGCCCAAACCACAAACTACTTGTCCCACCCCACTCTTAATTCCACTGGGCTTTGGCACCCATGTCTCCTGCTTAGCGAATGCAGTTTAGCTGAGGGTGAGTCCCTCCATCAGGGTCAGGGTATGCAAAGTATAGTTCTGCTACCCTTGATCCGCACAGTAAGAATTCACAACCCTTTATTACCCCTGCTCCAATAACGAAGTGACTTGTGATCCAACACCGCCAAAAGTCATTATTTGGGCAAATTATTTCCATCATGCCTAAGCAGAGTGGGTGTGTCCATGCAAACAAGGTCAGTTCATGAAGTCTTCTTCCCAAGTTCATCACTAGAAATCAAGGGAGAGTTCATGCAGACTTTGCTTATACTTAAAAAAGGGGAAAAAAATCCCACAGGGAAAAATACTTCACATAATGATGAAACACTAGGTGATGGCCTGTTAAAACCTACTGCTCATAGAATAATAATATTAAGACTCAGAGGGTTAGCCATGTTACTCTGGATCTGTAAAAAGCAACAAAGAGTCCTGTGGCACCTTATAGACTAACAGATGTATTGGACCATAAGCTTTCGTGGGTGAATACTCACTTTCCATGAGTCTGACAAAGTGGGTATTTGCCCACAAAAGCTTATACTCCAATACATCTGTTAGTCTATAAGGTGCCACAGGACTCTTCGTTAATATTAAGACATCTAAATGCACCCATGTCCTGGCTGGTGGTCAAGCATTCGCAGAAAGGACACCGAAATTCAGTGGCCTTTTGGCACTGATGCCTCTGGATGACGCTGCCTGCCACCAACAAGCACCGTCATCCAGATGCGTCGCCACCGCAATGACGTTGAATTTCTGCGGATGCTCGACTGCCGCTACGGTCCTTCGTCTGGCACCTGCCAGATGAAAAAGGTTGGGGACCACTTTATTAAGACTATATCTGCTGCCACCTACTAGGCATTTCAGAAAATAGCTGTCAATTTCTCCTGCTTTGAATGTGTTGTCCTCTAGTGGATAAATTGCAGCATCACTGACATTTCCCCTTCACATTACAGGACTTTATCCTGTTCTGAAATATAGTGGCAAATATGACGGATCTTTCCTCATTTCTTTCAAGCTGCTGCCCCTAGGGTCGATTACACAGCATAATTGTCTATTGCTCTGTTCTTATCTTCTACTCTCTTCTGGAGTTAACTACAGTGGATGCTGTAGCTGCCTCTTTCCATCCTTGATGCTCTTGTGACCCCGTTGATCATTATTCAGTATAAACAACCCTTTTCTTGTCCCTTAACATCTGCTACCATTTCACATTCCTTGTTCCACCATGGCACATATTTCCGATCTTTAGCTAGTGTTGGTAACGTAGCACTAGCTAGGCTGTCTGTCTCTGATTCCCTTATTAACATACCTTCAGAATTCCTCAATATCTTCATTTATACATTGTTCACTCACATTCCTCACTTTGGTTTCTAAAGCTATTTCCAGTTCATTACATAGCATAGAGGTCCATTGAGCCACAAAATTATTTTCTCTTCATTTACACTGACGCAATCTAATCTGGATTATACAGCTTTACCTCTGTCCACTTCCCTTTGCTGGTCATTTGGCAACATAACTTTTCCTTTCATAACTTCCACTTTGGCTGCTATCCACTGGGTAGCACCGCTGCACCTTTCCCATATCTCCACCCTCTAGTGACCCTAGAGAGTATAATCACAGATTTCCACATTTCTTACTTACTGCTAGGTTTGCGCTGCTCCAAATTAGAGCCACTGGGAACAAAACTGTACAACAGCATGATTGCAACATTAGTGGCAACAAAAGTACATACAACAATTGCAGTAGCTCTCAAAGGTTTAGCAGGGGGTTCCCATCCATTCAGTACATTTCTGTTGCTGTGGGGTCTGTTTCCAAAGGAAATGCATAGAGTGAACCTGTATTAGAGAGAGTCTGAGACTGTACTGAGTGGAGACAACACAACACACATGCACGCAGCCAAAAAGCATATAACAACAGAACCTACCGTGACAGAAGCCAAGTGATTCTTGAAGCAGAGATTCTCAGAGGCCTCTGAGAGAGTTAAGCATCCAACTCCCATTTCAAAGGGATTTGGGTGCCTTGGAAAATGATTTCTGTAAGGCTCAAATCCTACCGTTCTCACTGGTGCCCAGCTCCTCTGCCTCTGGCCAAGCCCTGACGTGCTCCCAGTAACTGAGCCAGCACGCCATTTTGACATCACAGGAGTTCTGCCCATTGGTAGGTTGTAGCCACTTCCTCTCACCATAGGTTGCCTCACTCCCCGAGGGGAGGGTCCTCGATGGAGCAGAGCTGTCTAAGACACCTGTGCTGTCTGGACACGGTGCCCTGAGAACTAGCCCTCTCGGGACTCAACTCAATTTCAATGGGGGCTGATAGCCTAACGTTTTCACATCTGCCTGGCTGATTTAGGCAAAGTTGTTATCTAGAAGTCTCTGCACTTTTTTTTTAAAGCCGCATATTTACTAACTGCTTTGCTCAAGGCTTCTTTCACCTCTCTGTTTCTCACGTTGCAGATGAAGGGGTTTACCAGGGGAGTCAGGACTGCGTAGCAAAGAGAGAGCATTTTGTTTAGGGTGCTTAGTGTCTCATGTTCCTAGTAGGTACACAATCATTAGGGTTCCATAGAAAATTGTCACCACAAAGAGGTAAGAAGAGCAGGTGGAAAAGGCCTTTTGCCTCCCTATGGTGGAAGGGATTCTCAGGATGGTGGTGAGGATGCACATGTAGGATGTCAAAGTTAGTAGGAATGGAGGCATGGTGAATACACAGGCTAGTATGAAATTCAACAATATAACCAGGCGTGTGTCCCCACAGAGAGTAATAGAAATGATCAATTTCATTCGGGCCACAGAATATTAACTGTGACATGAATAATACAAAGATGTGAGTAACCAAAGAACCCTTTAACCATGACCAAGCAGCCAAGTGGAGGCAAAGTCCGGTGTTTGTAAGAGCTGAATACTGCAAGGGTTAAAATATTGCTAAACACCAATCATAAGACATCGCTGCTAGGAGATAGCATTCTGTAGCTGCCAGAGCACAAAAGATATACATTTATATGAAGCAGACACTGAATTAGATAGTTTTGTCCCCAGTGAGGAAACTGGCCAGCAATCTGGGTAAGACAGTTGAGGTGTAGCAGGTCTCCAAGTTCCCCAGGAAGAAGTACACGGGGGTGTGAAAGTGTTGATCGGCCACAACTTGCACCACAATGACGGTGTTCCCGGACAGAGTTGCCATGTAGACATCAGGAAGAGAAGAATTTGCAGGTCAGGGAAATCCCCGGATCCCAGGAGGAAGAATTCTGTGACAGCGTTTGATTTCTCCAGACTGTGTCTGCCATGGACCAAGTCTAGGAACAATAAAGCAAATTGTGCAATTGATTTGGAAGAACATAGAGCTGAAAGCTAATCAAGTGTCATGAATTAATTCCATAAATATTCAAAAACTCCCCTCCCTCTCCTGGCTAAATGGTGACTTCAGTCAAAGTGTAAGGAGTCTCAATTCGAGAACAGATCTTTGTATCCATGTAGACCACCCTCTCCCATATCAGAGCAATGACTAATATAACAGATCATTTCTCTGGTTGCCGGGTACTGATATGACAGATCAGACTCTTTCTTTATCTGCTATTGTATACCAGCTAGTGACATACTGAAGCTTAACAATGATGCTTAAATATAGTATTTCACTTCTGACAATGACCAGAATCATGCTATCACTTAGGAGTCAAAATTAATAAATACATCAACTGAAATGTTGAACTGAAATTTCCAGTTCAGTCTATTGTCCTTAGGCACCGATCTTCTGTTAGAATTAATGGAAATTAATCTAACAATGGTTCCTGGTATATTCAGCATTTCAATGCCCTGGAGGAGAAGGAATAATTTCTCCACCTTCCACACAAGAGATCAGTTTATGTCATAAATGATGAAGTGGAGTAAATTCTCCCTTAGTCCCTGTGGTGGTGATGGTGACATGGTGAGGAACTTGTCATTCCTCAATGGTTGCCTCCCTCTCATAGGTCCCTGGGGAGGGCAGATCAGCATTTTATGTGTCTAACACTGTTTGAAGCATTGCAAAGCATGCTGCAAAGGGTTAAAGGTGTGAGTGAGGAGTGACAGCTTCCTTTGTAGGTTACAAGGTGCCAAGAAGGGGGGAATAAGAAGAAAAGAACAGTGAACAAGTTAACTTAACACAGTAGCTAGCTCAGTGTGAAGATAAGATGCTGGCCCCCACCCAAGGACACTGCTGACAGCTAAGACTTGGCTGACAGCCAAGAAAGATGGGGGCTTGAATGTGCCCAAGCGGCCGTGAGAAAGAAATATCCAGCTGCACAGACCTGCATAACAGCAAGGCCAGCAGAAAGGAAAACAAAGTCTAGGGTCTGCACAGATGGAAAAAACAGACGAGACAATGAAAGGGGGAGCCGAGCCTCGTGTCCCTTGAACTGGGGTGTTTGGGGAATGTTGAAGAAACCACAGAAAGCCAGTTTGGACTGGCACAAAGGGCACCAAAAGCAGAGGTCCTCGAATGAAGTATCCCTCCCCCGCACCCTCCGAGGAGCCAGGACTTAAAACCCTACTGAGAGCTGGAGCAATTTGGAGAACAACAGCAGACCTGGATGGCCTGAGCACAGGACAGCACTCTCGTCCACTCCCCTCACACTTCTAACGTTACATCCAGGCCTGGTCAGTCTTGGATAGTGTGTAAGTGGGTTAGGGCTTGGGGCACTAACACTTTCTTCCCCCTCCCTCCCCCCGAGTGACATGGGAGACTTCCCAGCACTCTTTGCTGTTGTTTTATTATTTTATTAATAATGCTTTAAAATTTAGATGCTTGATGTGTTCCGTCATCTCTTCTGCAAAAGATCCTGTGGCCTCAGCCTGATCACCTGACACTGCAGGCAGATTGGTAACAAAAATCTATCACAGACTGGCAATGCCTTTTCTGTTTCCTGAGGTTCACTACGTACCGGTAATAAAATACAGCTCTTTGGAGAGTGGATCTTAGTCAGGGACAAAACCAGGCTGAAGTGCAATCCTAACTGGGGAGTGGCCCTCCCCAGGCCATAATGATTGTGGGATAACCACACAAGAACAAGGCACTGGGGGGAAGATGCTGTCCCTGAACTCAGAGTCTAGAAACAATCTGGCATGTGTCATCCCAGCTAGTAAGACTCTATCAGCATTTGTCAACCCATTGGGACACACTGTGAGCCAGATTCTCAGCTCGTGGTAAATCAAGGTGGCTCCCTCTGTGTCAGTGGGGCAGATCCCCAACTGAGGACGTGTCACAAGACACGGATCTCACGCTCCATCTCTGTGAAATGGTGCTATGAATGCTGACTGGCACTGCGGTGGGAAGGTGAGGCTAAAACTGCTAATATTCACCAGAAGAAAAGCTCTGTGTAGCTCAAAAGCTTCTCTCCTCCACAAACAGATTCATTACAAAGCACAGAGTTCCTTGTCTCTGCAATGCTCTTTGCTCACCACTTGTACAGTGTTCTATAGCTCCACCTCCCTTTCCACTTCCCTCTGATGGTCATTTGGCAACATAAATTCTGCTTTCTTGACCTTGCACTTTGCCTGCTGTCCATTGGGCTGCGCCTTTCCTATTCCTCTTCCTTCTAGTGGTCCTACACAGCAAAACTGCATCTTTCCTCATTTCTTACCTATTGCTATGTGTGCACTGTTCAAAATTTTAACCATCAGGAACCAAATCACACAACAGCATGATTGCAGCATTAGCTGCCAAAACTACACATACCAGATTAGTGGGTCTGAAAGGTTTAGCAGGGATTAACATTAATTCAGTGCATTTCTGTTGCTGGGGACTCTGTTTCCAGTGGAAATACATAGATTGAAGCTACAGTGACAGCAGCCCAATGGTTCTCCAGGCTGAGATTTTAGGAGGTGTCTAAGTGAGTTAGGCACATAAATCCTTTTGCAGTGCGGAAGTGCTGCAGTTCTCACTGGTGCCCAGCTCCCCTGCCTCTGGCCAAAACCTGATGTAGTCAGAGTGGCTGAGCCAGCATTGGTGTGTTTGGCATCACAGGAGTTCTGCTAGCTGCTAGGCCGTAGCCACTTCCTCTCACCATAAGCTGTGTCATGCCTGGAGGAGGGGGCCATGCATGTAGCAGAGCTCAAAAAGACACCTTGGGCAGGCTGGATATAGTGTCCTCAGAACTAGCCCTCTCAGGACATGCACTCGTTGCAGTGAGTTTGGGGGACACTCATTGTAACAGGTCCCCACCATTTCGACTGCTCTGTGCAATTGGTGGCAGCAGAGCAGCTCGTACCCTGCAGAGCCACATGCAGAGTCCCTCGTAGGTGACCGTTTGACAGACTCGATCCCAGAAATGGCCTCAATTCTAGAGGTGCCCTGGCTTGTGAGTCTACCTCTTTGTCTTCCCAACCTCGCCGCCTCCAAGGGCAATGTGAGCCTGGAGATGTAGCTTTGCTGGAGTTGGTCACAACCAGGTTTAGCTCAGATAAGAGCTATAAAGCTGTTCCTGGTGAAGTTTCCAGAGGTCACTGCTGGGGCCTGGCTGTTTGCATCTGGCCTGTGTGAGTCTAATGAAGGTGTTTGGACAATAAATATGATAACATTTATTTTGATAATAATGGCTTTTTTACAGATATTAAAAATATGTTTAAAATTGTCTGCACAGTTCCTGGTAGCCAGTTGAAAACTCCATGATGGGAACATGGTTTTGGCCACCTCCATCCCTGGTCCTTCCACTTAGATGGACATTGGGAGTTTTCATCTTAATTTTAATGGGGCTATGCAATGGGACCCCTGGTGTACAACCTGGAGCTGTGGGACCACTGTGCCCCCTTATTTCTCCAGCCTGACTGTCTTTCATGATGCTTTAACAGTGAGAAGCAACAATACCCACCCTCCCCAGTTGCTGTTATCACTCAGTCACCAGCATACAGAGACACACTCGGCGGAGTTGCATGAATGCTCTCCAAGCTACTCGTGAACTATACAGAGGGAGACACCAGCAAATCCCCCCAGCCTTGCACCCCCAGAAATGTACCACCTTACACTGCTCAAGCCCTTCTCTTGAACAATGCAAGCTCATTAATTAGTTCACCACTTTGTCACAGGATAGTGGACATGCATCAGCCCTTGTAATCTGAGCAGATTCCCCAAGCATTTTAGACAAACTCGCTGGTTAAGATTAAACATTAAAATAAGTTTATTAACTACAGAAAGATAGATTAAGTGATATAAGTGTTAGGTAACTATCTCTGACCCTTATGCCTAAGAAATAAAAAAGAAACATACATTCTCAAGCCTAAATTTTATTAGACTCCATAAGATTTGATTCAAATGGCTTTTCTCACGCCGCTGAATGTTGCAGCCAGGTTACAATTCTTAATACAAAGACTGAATTCCCCTCTCAGCCTGGGATCAACCTCCTCAGTTCAAAGTCTTTGTCCTCCCAGCTTTCTTTTTGCCTCCAGAATAGGTGGGGGAGGAAAGAGGTGATTTCATGATGCCACTGTCTATTATTTTATACTCTCAATTCACGTCCCTGAAAAATATTGGCCCAGACATGTCCTGGTGGGTCTTGCTGAGTCAGAGTTCAGCAATTCTCATTGTGTGGTGCTTGTGCACCTGTCTTACAGAATTATGAATGTCTTGTTTACAATTCCCCTGCCAGTCAATGGCTGGTGATGGTCTTTTAACGTCCGCCTGGGTGTGGGTCACCTCCTTTGTTGTCACTGGAGAACTAACCGTGGGTGACTCCCAGACTCCCAACATATTCAGTAACAACCGTATAACAAAATCTGATAATGACGTATACAAGGATGATATACATATTTTGATAGAGCAGGGTGTTTCAGTGTATCATATGATACCTTACAAGGCATGCTTTTAATCACAATCACATAAAAAAGATGAATATGGGAATTACAGGGGGCTACTGTGAGGTACAGTGCATTACAGGCTCGTTGCTTCAATCATCCAGGCAACTTTCAAATCATCAGGCTAAATAATAATCTCATAGGCTCTGCATGTTTCTGTGAAAGCCATATTTACTAACTGCTTTGCTCAAGGCTTCCTTGACCTCTCTGTTTCTCAAGCTGTAGATGAGTGGGTTTATCAGCGGAGTTAGGACCGTGAAGCAAAGAGAGAGCACTTTCTTCAGATCTCTGAGTGTATCATGTTTTGGTAGCATGTAGAAAATCATTATGGTGCCATAGAAAATTGTCACCACAGTGAGGTGAGAGGAACAGGTGGAAAAGGCCTTTTGTCTCCCAGTGGTGGAAGGGATTCTTAGGATGGTGGTGCTGATACACACGTAGGATGTCATGGTTAGTAGGAATGGAGGCAGGGTGAATATGGAGACTAATATGAGATCCACCAATATGCTCAGGTGTGTGTCACTGCAGGAGAGTTCCATCAGCAGGACGGGATCACAACAGAAGTGGTCAATTTCATTCGGGCCACAGAAAATTAACTGTGATATGAATAATATAAAGATGGTAGTAGCCAAGCTACCATTTAACCATGATCCAGCAGCCAACTGGAGGCAAATCCTGGTATTCATAAGAGCTGAATAATGTAGGGGTTTACATATCGCCAAATACCGATCATAAGACATTGCTGCTAGGAGACAGCATTCCGTACCTGCCAGAGCACAAAAGAAATACAGTTGTGAGAGGCAGCCACTGAATGAGATGGTTTTGGTCCCCGTCAGGAGACTGACCAGCATCCTGGGCAGGAGGGTTGAGGTGTATCAGGTCTCTAAGCATGACAAGTTCCCTAGGAAGTAGTACATGGATGTGTGAAGGTGCTTATCAGCCACAACTAATGCAATGATGAGCATGTTCCCGGCCACGGTTGCCATGTAGATTACTAGAAACATGAGGAAGATAATAATTTGCAGGACAGGGTGATCCCCGAATCCCAAGAGGATAAACTCTGTGACAGCTGTTTGGTTTCTCCAGATTATGTCTGCCATGGGTTGAGTCTAAGAATAATAAAGCAAATTATGCAATTGAATTTGAAGAACAGAGCTGAAGGGTAATCAAGGGTCATGAATTAATTCCATAAATCTTCAGAAACTCCCCACCTTCTCCTGGCTGCCAGCTGAAATTTTAAGGCTAAACAGACTTCAGTCAAAGTGCAAGGAGTCTCAGTTCGACAACAGATATTTTGTATCCATGTGGAGCACCCTCTGCCATATCAGACGAATGACTAATATAACAGTCCGTTTCTTTGATAGCCAAGTACTGATATGCAGATCAGACTCTTTCTTTATCTACTGTTGTATCCCATCTAGTGACATACAGAAGTTTAACAATGATGCTTAAAAGCAGTATTTCACTTCTGGCAATTGCCAGAATCATGCCATGACTTAGGAGTCAAAAATCAATAAATACATCTACTAAAATGTTGAACTGAGATTTCCAGTGCAGCTTATTTTCTTAGGCATAGATTTTCTTTTATAATTAATGAAAATTACTCTAACAATGTTTCCTGGTAATTTCAGCATTTCAGTGCCCTGTAGAAGAAGGAATAATTCCCGCCCTCCTCACAAGACATCAGTTTATGCCATAAATTTATGAAGTGGAGTAAATTCTCCCTTTGTCCCTGTGGTGGTGGTGGTAACGTGGTGAGGGACTGGCAATGTCTTTTCTGTTTCCTGATGCTCACTATGTAGCAGTAATAAAATACATCTCTTTGAAGGGTGGATCTTCGGAAGAGACAAAACCAGGCTGATGTGCAACCCTAACTGGATAGTGACACTCCACACTGCATAATGATTGTGGGTTGATAACACAAGAACAAGAAAGACACTGGACGGTGACAAGACACTGTTTCTGAACTCCGAGTCTAGAAACAATCTTGCATGTGTCAATCCGGCTAGTAAGACTCAATCACATTTGCTACCGCACTGGGGCATAGTGTGAGCCAGATTCTTAACTCATGTAAATCAAGGTAGCTCCATTTGTGTCATCAGGGCAGATCCCCAACTGAGGACCTGTCACAAGACATGGATCTCATGCTCCATCTCTGTGAAATGAAGCTATGAATGCTGACTGGCACTGCTGTGGGAAGGTGAGGCCAAAACTGCTAATATTCACCTGAAGAAGAGCTCTCTGTAGCTCAAAAGCTTCTCTCCTCCACCAACAGGAGTTTGGGCAATATAAGGTATTACTTCACCACCTTGTCCATCTAATATTCACAAACCACATTCATGCCTCTGTTTGGTGGTAGTATAGAAATGCACTCAGGAAGATGGTGCTCACCTGTAATTACAGCAGAGCCCAAGCTTGAAGTGATGAGCTCTTATTTCTCAGGGCTTGGCCGCCAGGACATATGTTCATCAGCTGAGGTTCTTGTCTCTCCTCTTTCTGAAGAAACTGGGTTTTCTCATCGAAGACATCTGCAGTTACCTGAAATGATGAACAGGTTCATTTGATCTAACTTTGGAAAATGAGCTTTCTCTTTGATTTACTAAGTGTAAATGCTGCCTCATATTTGTATTCAGTCATCACACTTTTTAATATGGTCCCACTTCAATCTTTCTCCCCCTTGCTTCATTTTGCGTCTCCAAAGCTTTGTAGCTAACAATGCTCAATGGGAATTGTACAGCATGACTTCTATAATTGCAACATTTTTTAAGTCTAAGGATCCTACGTGTAAACTATTTGACATTGTGAACAAACACCAGCTTTCATTTTTGGGAGATGCCTGTTCAAGGTGATGGTCTGTTATAAGGGCAGCTATTTTCAGAAATGTCCACTAGATGGCAGCATATATTGAATATTATTTTATTAAAGGGATAGTGTAAGTAGATCAGGGGCCGGCAACCTTGCAGAAGTGGTGTGCGAGTTTTCATTTATTCACTCTAATTTAAGGTTTCACATGCCATTAATACATTTTAACATTTTTAGAAGGTCTCTTTCTATAAGTCTATAATATATAACTAAATTATTGTTGTATGTAAAGTAAATAAGGTTTTAAAAATGTTTAAGAAGCTTCATTTAAAATTAAATTAAAATGCAGAGCTCCTTGGACAGATGGGCAGGACCTGGGCAGTGTGAGTGCCACTGAAAAATCAGCTCACGTGTCGCCTTTGGCACCCGTGCCATAGGTTGCCTACCCCTGAAGTAGATTATATCACCCTTACAACATGCTTTCACTTAGGGAAGAAAAAACAAATGCACATATAAATAATGGGGGATAACTGGCTTGGCTGCAGCACTGCTGAGAAGGATCTGGGAGGTGTGATGGATCATAATGTCAACATGAGTCAACAGAGTGATGCTGCTGCAAAAAAAGAAAATGGAATTTTAGTTTGCATTAACCAAAGCATAACATGAAAGTCTTGGGAGGTGATAGTACTGCTCTGCTTGGCTCTGGTTAGGCCTCATCTAGAGATGAGGTGTCCAATTTTGGTTGCCAAAGGATAGAAAGGATGTAGAGAAACTGGAAAACATCCAAAGGTGAGTGACAATGATGATCAAAGGGATGGAATGCAAACCATATGAACAAAGTCTGAAAAGCTGGGTATGTTTAGTCTGGAAAAAGAGGATATTAAGGGGGGACATGATAGTGCTCTTCAAATACTTGAAAGGTTTCCATAAAAAATATGTAGAAAAGTTGTTCTCTCTTGCCACAAAGGGCAGGACCAGAGGGAATGGGTTCAAACTGCAGCATAGCAAATTTAGATTAAATCTCAGGATAAACTTCCTAACTGTGAAAACAATAAGACAATGGAACAGACTACCTAGAGAAGTTGTGGAATCTCCTTCACTGGAATTTTCCAAAAGGAGGCTGGACAGCCATCAGTCTTGGATGGCTGAGACTGAACAAGTCCTGCATCTTGGCAGGGTGTTAGATTAGATGCAATCAGGAAGGCCAACGCACAATTGGAGTTGCAGCAAACAAGGGATGTGAAGGGTAACAAAAAGGTTTTCTACAGGTATGTTAGCAACAAAAAGATGATCAGGGAAAGTGTGGGACCCTTACTGAATGGGGGAGGCAACATAGTGACAGGTGATGCGGAAAAAGTTGAAGAACTCAATGCTTTTTTGTCTCCATTTTCACAGACAAGGTCAGCTCCCAGACGGCTGCACTGGACAACATGGTATGAGGAGGAGGTGAGAAGCCCTCAGTGGTGAAAGAACAGGTTAAGGACTACTTAGAAAAGCTGGACAAGCACAAGTCCATGGGTCCAGATCTAATGCATCCAAAGGTGCTGAGGGAGCTGGCTGATGTGATTGCAGAGCCTTTGGCTATTATCTTTGAAAACTCGTGGTGATCAGGGAGGTCCCAGATGATTGGAAAAAGGCAAATATAGTGCCCATCTTTAAAAAAAAGGGAAGAAAGAGAACCCGGGAAACTACAGACTGGTCAGTCTCTTTTAGTCTCTGTCAAAGTCATAGAGCAGATCCTCAAGGAATCCATTCTGAAGCACTTGGAGGAGAGGAAGGTGATCAGGAACAGTCAACATGGATTCTCCAAGGGCAAGTCATGCTTGACCAACCTGTTTACCTTCTATGATGAGATAAATGGCTCTGTGAATATGGGGAAAGTGGTGGATTTGATATATATTGACTTTAGGCAAGCTTTTGATATGGTCACCACAGTATTCTTGCCAACAAGTTAAAAAACTATGGATTGGATGAATGGACTACAAAGTGAATAGAAAGCTGTCTAGATTGTCAGATTCAACGGGCAGTGATCAACGGCTTGCTGTCTAGTTGGCAGCCAGTATGAAGTGGAGTGCCCCAGGGGTTGGTCCTGGGGCTAGTTTTGTTCAACATATTAATTAATGATCTGGATGATGGGATTAATTACACCCTCCACAAATTCACAGATGACACTAAGATGGGGGGAGAAGTAGATATGCTGGAGGGTTGGGATAGGGTCCAGAGTGACCTAGATAAATTGGAGGTTTGGGCCAAAAAAATCTGATGAGATTCAACAAGGACAAGTGCAGAGTCCTACACTTAGGAAGGAAGAATCCTGCACCGCTACAGGCTGAGGACCAACTGGCTACACAGCAGTTTTGCAGAAAAGGACCTGGGGATTACAGTGGATGAAAAGTTGTATATGAGTCAACAGTGTGCCCTCATTGACAAGAGGC